>NC_073692.1:411361541-411661541 GCF_029784155.1 Uranotaenia lowii
AAATCAGAATTTTTAATTTTTACCATCTAGTCGAAAACTTTCGCTAGAACAAAATTTTCTCTGAAAAATTGCGTTTTCCATATTTTTTCTATCATAAAGTCACTAATATCGATAATACTGTCATGATGCGCAAAAATGGTGTTCGGATCGATAGCAAATTTGTTCACCTTTAATATGCAAAAAAGAGATTTCAAATTACTGTTATGAAGTTCGAGATATTTTAATCTAAGTATAAGTACTGAATAATGTAGATCGGTCAATGAAGTTCAAATTTTTTTTTTAAATTCTGTAAACTATTGTTATCGTTCTAATTATTGGGGCATATAAACTTGAAATTACCAGCTGTCAGAAAATGTAAAAGACGACGAATTGCAACATTTTAAAAAATACATGATAAAAATATAAAAATAGAATCAAATCTTCCCATTTCCCGTATTCCATCAAATTATTTATTGAAAGTACAACAGTTTTAGATTCATTTGAAAAGAAAGGGCATAAAATATGATATCGTTTTTATTATTTATTACAACAACAACAACAACAACAACAGGTATGACACGAATGTCACGAAGATGGTAAAGTGTCACTAATAAAACTTAATAATAAATAACAACAACAGGCAAAATTTTCCCGTTTTTTGGATAACGTGCCGTTTTAAGCCTATCCCTTTTCTGATAGGGCTTAGCAGACTTGGCAAATTCGTCATTAGTCAAAAAACTGTGACTGTGAAGCCTCTTGGTCCGTCAAACTCAATTGACTGTTCCTTATACGCCAGTCACTTCGTTCGCCAGTCACTCATCCCCCAGTCGTTTGAAGCTAACAAAATTTTAAAGTCAAGCATTCACCAATCGCATTCAAACGGCCGGAGAAGAAAAAGAAACGCATTTATCATTATTGTTGCTCCTGCCAGAAAGCCCGTTTTCAGTTTTTTATTGCTATTGTTGCTCTCTGACAGCAAGTCATTCAATTAGTTGTACCGAAGGTGTGTGTATATATAGGAGGTGTTACCGAATATCAAATTGCCGATTCAGCCATTTTGGCTATGCAACTGCGGAACTCATGAAGTTTGTTTACTCAAAAACCTTGGTTGTACCTGCCGTCAGTCAGCAGCCGATCAAAATGTGAAGCAAGGTTTTTTGAAACACGAGGTTCTCCGACTTTCACAGTAAATAGGCGAGGAGTGAGCGGGGCTCTTAATGAATTTGTTTACAAACATAAGATTATTTGCTCAGCTTTTCTGTGGTTTGTTGGTAAACAAACTCCATGAGTTCTGCAGTTGCGTATAGCCTGAATAGCCAAATGGGAATCGGGAATTTGATATCCGGTAACATCTCCTATATATACACACCTTGGTGTGAAGAGCTTTGCCAGCAGCGATGCCACATATACCGATTTTTCAGTATTTATACCGATTTTTAAGCAAATTTTTGACCAATAATCTGTATATACCGTTTATCGATTTTTGGCAAAACATACCGATTTCATACTGATTTTTGAGATTTTGGTACAAAATATAAGATACAGTACCGTTTATAATTGTATAGAAATTAGAAGCTGGCGCTCTGTCATTTTGACTTTGAACTTCCATAACTTTTGTCTCTGTGATAATATTTTTGATCAAATTTTCTGCGTAAGATAGATCAACTATCACACTATCATATCACGAAATTTGAGCTTTCTAAAGATTGTGTGACCAGAAAAAGAGTAATTCTACAAAAATCGAACTTTTTGGACTTTTACTATTCAAACTGCAATATCTCAGAAACGACGCAACGCGTTTTATTGAAATTTTGCAGAGTGATTGTTGAAATATAAAGTTAACTGGTCTGAAGTTTATGAAAAGTTTTTTTGATGAGATCAAAAGTTACGCGATGTACAATATTTCAGGCATGAACCTGAAAATGCGATTTCTATAGAATTTTGGACGAATGTTTCCATAGGAAAATCATATTTTATGTTCAACAACCAGTGAATCTGTTTCAATCAAAAACCTAAAACAATTTTGTGAGATTCTGATTTCAAAACACAAATGGATCATTTATTAATTTATTTCTTTTCTTCATTGCTTCTGTCAGACTACGTAAGTAACGGAAATTTCGCTCAAAGTGATGACCTTTTTTTTTTGATCATCATTCAACATTTTCCCTTCAATATGTGTTGTGAGCCAACTTGGCTGAATAATTCTACTCAATCAAAGCAGCTTTAAATAACAATTAAAGGGAATCTTTCCATTGCTTTCATTCAGCCACATTTTTACCTTTTAATTTCAGCAATGGTACCCTAATCCAGTTCTTGACTACCCATTTTTCATCGCATTCGCAAAAATCTGGCAAAATAAGGAATATTTAAAAAATTAGGTAAATTCAATGGCTTATCAGGTTGTCAGGCAGAGCTTTGAAAAAATCAGACAATCCCTGAAAAATCAGGCGCAATTTCATATCTGCGGAGAAATTTTTCATTTGACGCGCTTTATCCGTCATGCGAATAGTGACTGTGATGCTCCGTCAATTGAGTACGGTGCCGGTCGTTTGATGAAACAAAACTAGTCGGGACATGCGTGACGGGCGAAATTTACCTACCCTAGGGCTTAGAGTTTACAAATGCCCCCAAGATTTTGACTCCGGAACATATACTAGGTATTTTTCGACCACCCGAGTGATCGCATTACACTCGAGAGAATTTGAGAAGTGTTCTCCAAAGGATCTTTTTTCTTAATTTTGGACTTGTATTTCTGTTTTGCAATGCAGATTTAATCTCTTCTACCTTCAACGGAATTTGGGTTAAAGCTGCTGCCAATTTTCGAAATTCCTAGCTCGTGAGAGGAAATGTAGCTGTTTAGATACGTTAAAGACAATGAAACGAGTGCGCTATCAGGTTGCGCCGAATAGAAACCAGCTTCTGATGCAGAGTGGCGCCCGCGCATCAATCATCGCCAGCGCCTGACACATGGGTGAGCTTTGCGAAACAAATGCAAACCTAGTCCTAAAAGAAAAGCAAAAAATGCGAGTGCAATGCCGCCACCGTGACAAAAGAAGGCGTTAGATAGGAGCTAAGGTATTTTCAATCTCGATTAAATTTGTTTCAAGATTGCACTCTGCCTTTTTACTTTTAATTTTTTCCTTCTCAAGCATCTTGTGTTTGTTTGTTTGTTTCATTTGAAACCGTCACCGGCAGGGGCTCTCTATCGGGGGGACGCAGATTTCTAATTGTTCGTTCACTCGCAGCACGCTTGCTCAGCAGAGCTCACTGATTAGGCGCAGGAATTTGCCAAATTCGTGGTTCTATTTTCTCCGATTGCGTCAATAACGTTGATTGACACTGACGACGGCGGCTGTTGGCATCGAAAGCATTCGAAAACATGGACCGACTAATCGAGTCGAGCAAGGAGGCGCTAAAGTAGGCCGTGAGCTTCTCTTTTGGTAGAAGCCGCCATTCGTTGTTGTTGTTGTTAGTTATTTTGATTAGCATTGGATTAATCATCGCTTAAAATAGCTGCTGACCGCGTACGTAATGTATAGTGGCTTATCATCAATGATACGAGCTTCTTACATGTTTTGTTTAGGTAGGTAATTCGTTTTTAAGTTCATTAATAACTTTAAAGATACCAACAATCTTGTCGATTTCCAGGTGTCCTACATTTCGGGGAACAAGCGTTATTCAGATGGGCAACCTAACCTCATGCTGTCCAAGGACCTGACCAAAATTTCTTTACAACTTCTCGGAATCACACATTTGCCCACGAGAACAATGTAGTGCCGGCAAGCACCAAATGGCGACGCCAACAAGTTTTATTTGAACACCTTTGTTTTTATTTGACTCTCTTTCTCTCTCTGAGGATCTCGGTCCCGTATTTTTGGTTCCCAGGAAAATGATGCTTCAAAAAATCACCGAAGCAAATATGGGCTCAGGTTTCGAGTTTAAATATTGTCCTTTGACACCTATGGCGTTGCTTCTTTGATGGCAAGAAACCTGACTGTTCCTGGGCAGGTCGGCCCAGGATTTAGCGCACAATGGGAAATCAAGAAGCGTTGAAAAATTTCCTTCTTGCCAAACAACATCAATGAATGGACGTTCTTTTTTTCCGAAAATGAAACTTCAAACAAGAGAAAGAATCCTGACGAAAAACTGTTGAGAATAATAGTACAGAAAAAATCTAAATATTTCAAAAGGAAGCGGAAATTCAACTTGATTCATTTAGGATCCGACTGATTTTCAAATCAAAATCAACAACTCAGAATCGGAAAACAAATTTGTCAATTGAAAAGATTGTAGATTCGTTGTTGAGCTGCCTTATCATTCGTACGATCCTTACTTAGTTATTTGTCATGTTTTGAATAGAAATGCAATCGACGAAGACTTACCTGCTTTCCGGACAGATGTCGAGAAGTCCTCGAGCAGATCCTGGAGGGTACGTTTCTGACCTGCCTCTGTGCTCGGGGCGACTAGCTTTTGCTGGTAGGTGCCGTCCTGGAGGGAGGAGAAATGAGAAAGTTGGGTTCAGTCATATTACTTTCCGGTTTAAGTTAAAATATTAAGGTAATGTGATTTTTTTAGAGACTTCAAATTAACAACGACTAGAAGGAAGAAATCAAAAACCTTTTCTTTTCCTTCTACTTATTTCTGATCCGTAAATTGAAATGAAAAGTTCAATAATATTCGTGCCTTTCATGTGCATTTGTTATATTGAAAATTGATAAATGCACATCAATGAACCGTTTCATTTTTTTTGGTTACAAAGTGCCCTAATTTGGAACATCTATGCACTTCAAGAAATGAAGATTTTGGTTTTTGGTTGGCTCCTCGTTTATTTCCAATTTCATTCTTGGATTTCACATGTCATTGTCAGGTTTACATGAAGTTCTTGTCCACAATTTTTTCGAGCTTTTGAACATTCGAAGAAAAAAATTCAGGAAAAATCATGTGTAACGTGAGTCCTATGGTTATTACTCCATACCTCAGCAAAATCCGTTGTTATTTTTTACGAATTTTGGTCCTTTTGAGCTGTTTTGCTGAAATTCGGCGGAATAAAGGGTGTCCACGATGAAATTGCCACACACAAAATTGATTCGCAAAATTCGAGTTTTTATCAGATTGCCAGCAAATTTTCAGGGATTGAGAAATAACTATTAAACTTCATTTTACCATTTTACTCGTTATCTATTTACAGTCCATACGCAAACGCCCGCACCTTGGCCTTAATCCCGGCCAACAGATTCTCCGTTTTTTGCATGTAAACTTATACTTTCTTCAGTTCCTCGACTGTTTTCACTACCTAAGGTCGTTTAAGAAGATGCTGCTTGATAATCGCTTAATACTAACATTTTCGACACGGAATTGACCTTATTGTCCGCATACCAATCTAGCACGTCCTTGGAGTAGTGGCATGAGGCGGGGACGTTGTGGGCCTTCAGGAGAGGAAGCAGCCGCTTCTGTAGGCACTCTTTCATGTACACCTGTCCGTTCATCGTGTCCTGGGTTACGAAAGGTGCACTCCGCTTCGTGCAGATGGCTTGCCAAACCAGGAATTCATTCGCAAATTTGGACATCTTTTGAGTGCGGACATGCTCCAGAACGCTGAACTTATCCTTGGCCGTGAAAAACAGATTGCCGGGGATCTGTTTGAAGTCGGCCTTAACATATGTTTCATCGTCCATGATGCAGCATTCAACTTTCGCCAGCATGTTGAGGTACAACTTCCTGGCACGGGTTTTGGTGGACTTGTTCTGCTTTTCGTCGCGATTAGGGGCCTTTTGTACCTTGAACGTTCGAAGCCCAGCCTTAGTTTTGGCCTTCTGGACAAAACTTCGGCTTAGGTGCAGCTTCTTAGCCACATCCCGAATGGAGGCGTTCGGGTTTCGGTTGAAGGCCCAAACTAGGCGGTTGTGATTTTTGGTGTTGTACGGAATACTTTTTCCTTTACTTCTGGTCTTCCGATCGGTGATAAATTGTTCATTGAACCGCTTAATCACTCGCGACACCGTGGAATTCGCGATTTCCAACGTTTTAGCGATGGAACGATGCGAGAGATCCTGAATGCGCAAGATTTTATCACGCACGAGCTGTTCTTTCGACTCCATTTCCACGAGTTTTGATCACAGTACATTAAAACTTGCAGGATATAAACAATGTACTATGAACTAAATCCACCTAAATTTTCATTAAATTTTACCCAACGGTTAAAAAGTTTGAGCAATTTCATAGTGTGGCAATTTCATCTTGGACACCCTTTAATTGACACTACCTGCAATGACGAAGTTAGTCATGAGAAAAGGTAGGAAAGTGAAATTTTTGAAACTACGTAGTATATTTTTGTAGGAGGCGTTGAATTAGTTTAGGATCTAAGTAATCCGTGTCGTAAAATTAGAAAATAAAATCATTCCACTGTCACACGTTAATGGGCACAGGTACCCAAACCGGAAGTCAGTAATTTTCATTGGTCACTTCAAAACGAAGTATGACCACTCGAAGCCCTGAACGAACACAGCAAGCGGAAAGGACACATCAAGTCCTAGGAGATGGTTCTCATCAGCACCCGGCGGAAGCGTTACGATCGGAGCAGGAAGCGTTCGAGTCGGCAGGAATTCCGTTGCGTTGCCCCCCATTGAGAAGCTGCGAAGGGACAATTACACGTGGTGGGCGTTTTCGATGCGGATGATTTTGATCCGCGAGGTTAGCTGGTCTGCTGTGGATGGAAGTGGTATTTTCTCGAGCGCAAGGATCAGGTGCTTGAGGCTTTCAAAAAGTTCAAGGCCAATGCTGAACGGTAAAGCGGCAAGAAGTTGAAGATCCTGCGTACCGACAACGGGACGGAGTACGCCAGCCGAGGCTTCCGAAAGGTTCTGGAGCGCGAGGGTATTCGGCATCAAACGACTTGACCATACACGGCACAGCAGAACGGCGTCACGGAGGGGATGAACACGGTTCATGCTGAACGATGCGAAGCTTGGTAAGGAGTACAGGGCAGATGCAGTCGCGACGGCCGCTTATCTCGTCAACCGATGTCCGACGAGGTTTTTGAACAACAAGACGCCGGAAGAGGTGTGGTCTGGTAAGAAACCAAATCTTCGTCACTTTAAAGTGTTTGGTTCAAAAGTGACGACACACATCCCGAAAGTGAAGCGCAGGAAGTTTGATCCCAAGGCAAAGAACGGCATTTTTGTTGGTTATTGTGATCATATCAAAGTATCAAAGGCTATCGTGTGTATGATAACCCCGAGCGCAACGAGTTCCAGATCAGCCGAGATGTTGTGGTTTTGGCTGAGGGCGAAACGAACGCACGCGCTGCGTGTGATGTGAAACCTGTTGAATTCTTCGAACTGAAATTCGAGGAGATCTTCGAGTCAGGCGTTGGTTGTGCTGGTCCAGACGCACGACAACTGGGTGATGCCGTTATCTTTCCTGGCATCGATAATGCTGGAAATGAATTTGCTGGAGGCGGTGCCGGATCTACCGAAAATGCGCTCCTTCTGTAAATTCAAAGACCAGCTAATAAGCAAGGGTTGAGATGCAACGGTCGGGAGCGCTGGTATCCAGCCAAGAATGGATCCTTTTCTGGTAAAAGTGTTTCTCCTCAGTTTCCACCCGAGACGGCCCGTGAAGCAAAGCAGATGGACGATCCAGCTACCTAAGATGAGGTTCTGTGTCGGTCGGGCAGAGAGCATTGGGTTCGAGCCATGGAAGAAGAGCTGTTGAGCGAAAACGAGACGTGGGTGCTGACCGATCCGACCGAAGGGCGGAAAGTTATACTGAACAAGTGGGTCTTCAAAACGAAGCGTGGAACCGATGGAGTTGTTCAGCGGTACAAGACTCGTCTCGTAGTCAAGGGCTGTTCCCAGAGGCCAGGTCTGTATTACGAAGAGGTGTATTCCCCCGTCGTGCGTTACGTGACGGTCCGATACTTCATGGCGCTGGCGGTGCGTTATGATCTAGATAGCGATCAGATAGACGCCGTGACGGCATTTCTACAGGTTGAACTGAAAGGCTAGGAAATATACAAGGTGCAGCCGCAGGGTGTGGAGCACCGGAGCGGTAAGATTTGCCGGCTGAAGAAGGCGCTGTATGGCTCGAAGTAATCAAGCCGCGTTTGGAATGCTCAGCTAGATGATGTACTGCAGAGATTCGTACTGAACGGTTCTTCAGTCGAGTCCTGCCTGTACTGGATGGTGTGTGAAGAAAAGTTAATGCTCGTCACCATCTACAATCTACATTGACGATTTCTTGATCTTCACCAACGAACGGAAGTCGAAGCAGAAACTGAAGGCGTACTTCTGTAAGAAGTTCAAGATGAAGGATTTCGTTGAGGCCTAATACTACCTAGGTGTCCGAATTACGAGGGACCGAGAAGAGGGAAAGCTCTGGATCGATCAACAAGTGTATGTCGAGGAGATTATCCAGCGGTTTGGCATGGCAGAAACGAAACCGGCGTCGATTCCAGCAGATCCGAGCGTGAGATTGGGCATGTCAATGGGTCCCGATGGTGCGGAAGAAGAAGCTGAAATGAAGAAGGTGCCATTCAAAGAAATGCTGGGGTGACTGTCGTTCAAAGCTCAAGTAATTCGTCCGGATATTTCCTAGGCGGTTAATGCGGTGAGCCAGTTCTGTTCGAATCCAGGACGACTGAACTGGGAAGCAGTCAAAAAATCATCCGCTACTTGAAGGGTACAACAACGAAGAAGGTGGAGCGTGGATCATCTGAGCTGGTCGGTTTTAGCGAGGCCGATTGGGGCGGAGATCCGGACAACCAAAGCTCGACGACTGGTTACGTGTTCACGATGCAGAGAGGAGCCATTTCGTGGAACGTCAAGAAGCAGCCGACTGTCACCCTGTAATCTTGTGAGGCGGAGTACATGGCTCTGTCTCCAACCAAGCACGTGATGTGCACGAGAGCCTGAAGGAAGGAGCGGTGAACGTGAAGTAAATCCCGACGACGGATCAACCGGCTGATGATTTTACGAAGCCTTAGGCTGTTCAGAAGCAGCTGAAGTTTGATAAACTCGTAGGCGTCACGGATTAGGGGGGAGTGTAGAAGGCGTTGAATTAGTTTAGGATCTAAGTAATCTGTGTCGTAAAATCAGAAAATAAAATCATTCTACTGTCACACATTTAGCTAACCACACGTGTATTTTAATTATTTTTATCATTCCAACAGAACGGCCAGAAGGAGAAGATCTAGTGAAAACTTAAGTTATAACCTGAATGCCTCCTAGGAAGAGCTTTTAAGACTCTGGGACTAAGTGCCCTTAAAAGTCTACTAGCTTCCTGTCCTGCACTGCTTAAAATCAGAAATAATTTTAAAAATGATAACGGGTCTCTCACTTTATGAAAGAGTATTACCTATTAAAGCAGAAGAAATGATAATTTCCTTATTATGTTTTTTTTCTTGTGATTTTGGCTCACTGCAAAATATATTATTGACAAATTGCAATTCGTTACATACACATGATGGTGGCAATGGATGTATAGAAAAAAATTCATAATGGAATTCTGCGAACCGACCATATAGTACCTACATTTTGTAGATTGGCTCAAAAATAATGACCTGTGAAAAATTTCAGCTCTATCGGACTTGATTGAGCGGGGCCTTGTAGGGTCGCCCCTCGGCGAGAGATACGCAAGATTTGAATCGATGTACATATTCGGAAAAACTGAGGCGGCCTTGAAAAACGAGGAGAAAAGAAAAGACAGTTGAGGCGTACACACGTGTAGTGGACAGGGCTCCAGAAGACGATTAATAAACGTGTTGTAAACATAAAAATAATTGTGTTACATTTATTTGCTTCGGAACTCTACAAGCCTCAAAGCGTACAAAGTTTCGTTTATTGTTACCTGCAAAAATTACCAAAGAAGGGACCAAAGGAAATCGAACATACGAAATTTTTATGTTGATGTCAAATGACTTACAAATGCATAGACGTCGAGATCTGGTGTAACTCCTAAAAAAATTTTGACTAAAAGTCGTTTTTTTTTGCCTAAATTTTTCTTGAAAGGCGACTTAGTCCCAGGAAGTCGATTTTTTAACAAAAAATGTTTTTCGAGATAAAACCAGATCTCAACATTTCTAAGTTCTTTGCATGAAAAAAATTTCGATTTTCAGCATTTCCTTTGGTTTCCCCTCTTTTTCAAATTCTAAAGCCAATTTTTGACAACAATTTTTTTTTTCGAAATGACACCAGATTTAAACGTTTTATGTAATTTGGCATTCAAAATAAAAATTTCGATTTTCCAAGTTCCTTGGTTCCCCCATTAGCGCTTTTGAGGGTCAAAAAAAACCGAAACATCCCTAAATCAAGTCCGATTTGAAATTATGCACAGGTCATTTTTTGGGCCAATCTACAAAATGTTTATAGTCGGTTTGCGAAATTCGACACGACCCATTTGGCTGCCACCCTAATACATATGTTCGACAAAATGCAGGTTTCACTATAAAATTACAGCTAAAATGTTAAAACCAAGGTTGCTGATCTTCGCTCAGAATGGTTTTTCACCCCGATCCTAGTCACCAACGAGTTTACTCCTCAACATAGAAAGTCTGTTTTCTTTAGAAACGACGCTTTTCAGCATCGAACAACGCAAACCTAGTTTGTTTTTCTCCCCCTCTTTAGTGATCTGCTTATTTTCTGAGTTACTATCGGTAACCATCAAACAATCATCATTCGCTTCTAATGAAAACATTGCGCGTAGACGGCGTCGAATTCTTCGACATCTATTCGACTCGCTTACGATCATGCTTCGCCGCGAACGCTTCATGAAGGAAAACGAGTTAATTCTTGGAACGCAAGAGATGCCCTAAAACCAAATTTTCTTCTCAAGGTGTGTTAATTATTTTATTAAATATCGGTCTTAGTCTTTATCCCAGGAATTGATCCCTAGTAGCATTCTTCCTTTAAGGTCTGATTTTGGGCATGAATCAACAGCATCGTCATCAACTCGCGCCGAATCAACTCGCAAACAAATTCATTCAGTAGCGAAGCGAATGATTGCTGGAGTAAACAATGACTAAAAATCGGAAGGAGAAAATCAACAAGGAACCCTAGGCAACACAAACAGAACGAAAATTCATAGTACATGGTTCACTAAGACGGCGTTCTTATGTTGTATGTTTTGATTCGTTCGCGAGTCAATGCTTAACAGCGTCGTTACTGTGGTTGCGTCGTAACGATTGGAAATTTTGAAGCAAACGAAGCAATTATCAGTAACCCTGGTTAAAACAGTCTGCATTTTAGGGAGCTAACATTCTGGAAAAGTCTGATTGATGTTTCACTTACATGTATGTTGAAAAAGATGTGCTTCAAGTTAAATGTCTTTACTCGTATGAATCAATTAACGATTCATGCAGTAGCAACAAATTTGCACATCGTTTCAAATTAAAAAAAAGAATCGGATTACTTTCTTCTTACCTTCTGTATTTTGAGAGTCATCAAAGTTTAACAATTCTTTGTTTTCAAGATATTATAGTACGGATCCTGTCTCCTTTAAATCTGTCCTGCGTGGCAAAATCATCGGATCAACCGTTTCATGAAAAACTTCTCATTTTTCAACCGCTCAGCAAACTTTTACTTCTGCTTTGCCAAATCAGCCACCCATTTTTTGTACTTCTTGCCTTTGTGAAAGAAATTCAAGCTTTGAAAATATCTCCCCATCAACAAGTTGCATCGCCTAGACAACGCACATTTCCTCGGCAACGTGTTGTTGACAACGCGTGTTATCGCAGGCTACTCCGAAAGAATCTAAACTTAACAGTCGTGTTACATACGTTACATACACACCAAATTTTGTTTTCAGCTGAACACCAGCAAAATTTTGTTGGGTTTGGCCTCGCCAGCTTTTCAGTTTAGTATTTAATTTGGAATACCGGAAAATCAGCAAACTCAATAGGCATTTTGAGAAACTACAAATATTCCCACTTGACAACACTAAACTCCGAGCACGTAATTTTTCAATCACCTAACGTCACTTTCAAAAAAAGTTCAAAATGCAGCTCGATTGCTGATTTGTCAGCAATACGGGTCAAGCTTGGGATGTGTCCATATGTATATCTGATAAAAGCATTTTGAGGGTAATACGCTTTGTACTTAAGGCGTGAATGAATTTTATGATTTTACAAACTCAAAAAAATTTAATAATTCATGTAAAATTTTTATACTATTTTGACCTGTAAAAATATAACGAATAAGAGAGTGTTTGTGCATGCCCTCATAATGTTTGAAAAATGCCCATCCCTACAAAAAAGGTGGAATAGAATAAATTTATTAAAATGAAATATGCTTAAAGCACACTAAACAGATCAATCACCGTGCGTCTCCAGCAAAACGAATTCAAAAGTTCGACTCCATAACAAACTTGAGTTTTGCTCAGTATAGCTAAGCTTTTCTTTCTTCATATCAAACTTCAGAAAATAAACGCCCGGAAGATATGCAACAATCGCAACATATCAAAACAAAAGCCTCAGACGGTAGAAAAAAATAATCGAAACGGTACTCACATCTGCGTAACATCTGACTGGAATGTACTTGAAGCTATCCTGGTCCGGAATCGGTTCCATCAGGCGACGGTTGACGGCCCAAAACTGGTCAAACTTATCTGTAGAGAAGGAAAACAATGACTATGGAACTATGAAACACTTAAAGGAATTGAATACGAAGAATCAGATACATTACCATTAACTAATCCTAACCAAAGTTGATTGTGGTCCTTCTTCTGCATGGCAGATACGACGTGGCCGCGATGTTTCAGCACATCGGCCTCCTTCAGACTAGACATGAAATGGGCTTCCACGATGTCCCTTTGATGGGATAAATTGAAAAGAAAAACATAAATGTAAGAATTCTCCATTGGACCAAAGGACGTTGCATTTACTTGTTTGGACATCGAAAAAGTACTTCTTCAGGAAATTTGGAGAAATGCACCGTTATGTTCCACGGTAAATTCACATCACCACCAGCAAGCAGATCGAAGAGAACACCTAAAACATAAAAAAAATAGAATCAAATCAGTCCTCAACCAGTTGTATGGATCGTAAAAACTACTTTATGAAAATTTATAATCAAATATTATCTAATAGATAAAATACTTAACATGATTGATTTGAGCAGCATCAATATCAAAGTTTTAGAAGCAACTTAAAGAAATCTTTTACTAAATGTAACGCCGACACAAATATTATTTTTTTATGAATTTATCTTAAATTAAGATATTCTTGATAGCTTACCAATGGGATAGTGCCATTTGAGAGGTATTCCATTGCTGTCCATCCACATTTCGCCGTCCTGGAGCTCATTTGAAACAAACCGGAGAAAATGCTTTCGAACCTAAAACCAATTTCGGATGATCAATGATTAACTCTGACTAGATAACATTTTTAGATACGCCTCACCTTATCCGTCACCAGCGGAAAGTAGCTACACCGGGGAATCAGCAGAAAAAACTCATCCGGTTCCACGTCTGTTTCATCGGTCGAGAGCTGAAAGTGGACCGGTATCTTGCCTTCCCAGATCTCGCGCAGGATTTCCCTGTCGTTTGCCATGTTGCTCGTCTGCTATGGTAGCCAATTGCACCTGAGATTTGGCGTTTTCCTAATATCCTCAAATTCACCGCAAACTTTACCAGAAGTAACACCAATATTCCGGTAAAATTTCACTTCAAATTAAACTGTGAATAACAAAATCACTTTTTTCCAATCGATAATAACATTGATTATTCATTATTCTCCATCAATCGCGACTGTTTGTTTTCGTTTGAAAGGAACAAGTTTTCCAGGGTGCGCCCATAGAGTACGTAACGCACAAGCTAATGGAAATTTGTGAAAAAGAGGGGAACATTGCTCATGAAATTCAGATTAGGCCGGAACAAATTTCAAATCCTTCTTTTGTCACTCGGAGTTGGAACATCGCGAGGGGGGGACAATAAAAAATAATGTGAAAAACAAATAAATTGGGATGAATTTCACGAAAGCTTTTATACAACAAAGTTGCATACAATATCATTGCACAAAACCTAAAAAACAAGTAATTTTGTATCGATAAATTCAATAAAATCATGAATACAAAAGGTGAAATAACTTCCATCTTCCAAAATTTGTTTTTTTCGTGTTGTAATCTTTTGGATTCTTGAATTTTTTTTTTTCCAAATTTACATTAAATATTTCAAACTTTATTTTTTTCCCCCTTCGTGTTTTTGGAAATTTCGAAGGGGGGGGGGGGGTGACAAAAGAAGAAATTGATATTTGTTCCAGCCTTATTGACCATTCAAGATCAACGCAACATTTCCTGTAGTAACGTAATCTACGGTTACCTGTAGTCTTTTTTGTACAAGCTGTCAAAAGTATCGAGAATGCGAGAAATAGATCCCTGTCAGAAAGTGCTTGAATTAACCAAAATCCTATATATACAATCGATGAAAAAATTGAATTCTGAAAAACAATAAATTAGAATGAATTAGAAAAGCATCATCAAGTTATTTACCATAAAGTTTATCATAAAGTATTTTACCAGACATTGATTTCTCAGCGCGACTGATTTTTTTTTAGGTTACACGAAAATAAAACGAAACTATCTGAAAACAAAAGGGATTTTTTTTGGGGCGGTCAGTTCGAGCTTCGAACTTTGATTTTGGTGTATTGACAGCAGCCCAAAATCAAGAAGGCTTGTGGAACTTGGTTTTGATGCGCTGCCGTTCTTATTTTTGGGTTGTTTCGATTCTGAGTGTATTGGATGTCGTCAAATAAGACAACCAAATTAACATGAGAACATCGATCGATGTGAACGACGGTTTTGTGAAAATATTTATGATCCATAATTATGAACAATTATGAACAGCTTTGTATGGAAATTTCAAATTCATATTATTTTACATCACCCATAACATTATTTGATTGGTTCTGCTGCCAGAAATAGCATGGAAGCGATCCGCATCCAGTGCTGAATTAGCGCAACGAGTTTTCAATTTGTATGGGAAATCAAAATTTTTCATTAAAAAAATCGCCAGAGGTGTACTGAAAGTTTTTAAAAATATAACTTAATAACTTTGGATGTAACATCCTTGATTCTTGCAGT
Source organism: Uranotaenia lowii (assembly GCF_029784155.1). Lineage (NCBI taxonomy): Eukaryota > Metazoa > Arthropoda > Insecta > Diptera > Culicidae > Uranotaenia > Uranotaenia lowii. Next base: position 411,376,592 of record NC_073692.1, read on the forward strand.
ATAATTTGTGTGGACAAAGCAATATCCGTACTTGTACCTTGTACCACTCGTACCCCAGAAAGAATATTCGATGTTATACAAAAAAATCCAATTTTTTTTTGTTCAATTTTAGCGCTTATATGAAGGCTGTGTAACCGTAGGATGAGAATTTTGAAATTGTTTATAACTTTTTTCATGAAATGCTTAGCTGCTTGTCATGTAAGCAAAAAATGAAGCTTAGAAATAGTCAAAATTAAAAATCAAAGACCAACTTCTTTTCAAGCTTATTTGAATTTTATGTATGATTTATTGTCCAAAAATATCTCCTATACCAAACTTGCATACAAAATTGAAAAGCGTTGCGCTATCTCAGGAACCAACCAAATCATCTCAAATTTTACACTGATGTTTGATGGCCTAAAAGGCATCGAAAAAACATATGAGAGCAAAAAGTCATTTTTCGCAACGTTCTAATGATCATGCTTACAGCACTGATCGCACTGACATGACACTGAATAAAAATCCGATCATTTTCTGGCTTATTTTTCCGCCAACAGTCGGTATTGCGAACCTGCACAATTTAAGAAAAAAAAAAACCCTGGTTAGAAAAATGTATCATTTTAGCACGATTGGGGGCCGTTCACATACCACGTGGACAACTTAGCGGGGGGAGGGGGTTATGGAAATGTCCACGCATGTCCACGGAGAGGGAGGTAGGGGTCTGGGTCATGTCGACGTGGACAAACTTACATTCAAAGTATTTTCTAAAGGTGAATAAATATTAAGATTTTTAAAGCAAAATCTTAAAATAGCAAAGCTTTCCAGTTAAAGTTTAAACAATTAGCAGCTACTTGAAAGCAAGTGATAAATATGATAATTTAGAAATTTTAAAATTTTAAAATTAGTTTATATGAGGTAGTACTTACTTGGCTGGTAAACGGTGGATAATGTGCAACCCGAGACCCCATAGTGGTCATATCACCTCTTATTCACAACTCCTATCTCTACCTCCCCGCGGTGCCGGCTGGGGTGCGAGTAATCTAAGCGGAGATCGGGTACCCAACCCCGGTGGATGCTTTGGTCGCATGCAGACTGAGAAGTTGGCCGCACGCGTCTGTTCCCCAGGTCAGGGGCGGCGTGCAACAACAACCGAGCGTCTGTTCTCCAGGTCAGGGGCGGCTCAAACAGCGTCTGTCTTGCAGCAAGCGGCTGAATTTATGAAATGCGGCTCCCGCCAGCTAAGTCCAAGATGGCAGCCCCATCGCGGGATAGGGACTTTAGGCTAACAACCTACTGCTCCCGATTCAGAAATTGTTACGGAATCCGAAAGAAATGACCGACCTGGAACTTTGGCAACGACTTTTAGCATGAAAACACGGACACGAATTGGAACTTGGAACGTTTTAACCCTTGCCCAACAAGGCAAACTGGAACAACTTGCTAGAGAGGCTAGCCGCCTCAAGCTTGAAATTCTGGGACTGAGCGAAGTCCGTTGGCCTAATACTGGAGAACACAAGACACAATCCGGGCAAGTCCTGCTTTTGTAACCGCTAGTTCCAATCCAACTTGTTGGCTTCGCCACAAGAATATGATAACTTTCCTTTCGTCAAATTCCTTTAATTTCTAAATCAGTGAACCTTCCTAATGCAACCAACTAAGATTACCACGAAGCCTTGTGTCAGTAGAAATAATCTACTTTCACGAGCGCCGGTCGTACCTTATTCGATACCTTACTGTCAGTTACATGAGTTCCTGGTAACCGGGTTTGAGCATCCTAAATTAGTTACCCTGTCGGTCGCTAGCTGAAGCTGCTCATGGAGAAAGTTGCTGCATGGGTTGAACAGTAACGGCAGATTTCGGGTTTTTTTCTCTCTGTTCTCTTCTCACCATTAAAATTAGCTTCGAATAAACCAAGCTGACAATCTTCGCTCTTTCCGTTTGCAACCTTTGGCGAAGGCAGAAGTGCGCGTTAAAAGTCGGTTGAAAGGTCGGAATTGTGACCATGTGCTCGGTAGAAGTTTTTATTAATTGTTTGGCTATTTTTAGGTGCATAGTAAAGTTCTGAGTTCACAGTTAGGAATAATACGCTTAAAATTAAATGTACAATTAAAGCTAAAATAGTACGGTGTGTAACTCTCATTAAAATTATACTTATAAATAAAACTAAGAAAAATGTTATACATTATAGTGAACAACAACTTACGTACAACGTTAAATAAATCAAACAAGTGAACACAAAAATACTACAGAAGAAGGTAAATAGCTATTGTAACTATATGTGAAACAGTAAATGTACAATGTTATGCAAAATCGAACAGTAAAACAATGCGTAAATGCGTGTAATTTGGGCTTGACATTAATGTTTGTTGGGGCAGGTCCAAATAGGGCCTTTTTCGTTTGTATGCCAGCCTTTGGCTGGTTTTATTCCAACAGGCTGCTCTGCACCGGGTCGATACCGAGAAATCCTTCGACCATTTCGGGGCCACCAATCCCTGCTAACCACGTGTCAACATCAACATCAGTGACAACAGAACTGCAAACGGAAAAACTGAACAACCAAACATAACCACAAACGGAATCAGCCAGCCAATCCAGCAATTTCTATTAAGATTCCGGTTGTTAAATCTGAAACTTCAGAGTTCATCGAGAACCCAGCATCCACGACAGACTAGCGTTGCGGGTTTAAACCTACTTCCGGAGTATACGGGTTTTGGCTACCCGTTGAAGCCCCACAAACAGAACAAACAGAAAATAGTACACGCAAGTAGAACTGTGACGTCACAAATATGTATGTAATTGTAAAACCCCCAAATTTGTTTAGAATATAGGCCTTAAAAATGTATTCAAATACTGGGTAAACTTTGTATCGAGGAATAGCCCTGGAATATTAGAAATTTCTACCATTCGCGATTTGAATATTCGATACTCGAAAGGAGTAACTAAAACCTTCCTCGTTAATCGTTCCTACTCGAAAGTTTGAAGATTGTTGGTATTTTGAATTTTGCTTTAAATTTTGTCTAAATTCCCGGAGGTGAATACCTTCGAGGCTTAAATATTTTGCTTCTGGTGGGATCCCGTGCGGCGACCTATGGACCGATAGTGGAAACGGCAAGCGACAGATTTGATATTCCTATCCCTTGGCTCCCTGCGCATTGGGAACTCACGCATCCGTCAGTTTCGATGTTGTATAAGCGACCCTGTGGTATCCTAGACTCCCACCCAACATACTTTCCCTTATCCCGAGTGCTAGCGGGTAACACTTTACTCTGGCATACGAGGAGAACATGCTACTCGGGAACGAGGAGTTGGTTTCCTGTTAAGCCCGCAGGCCTACGCGGCCCTCATAAGATGGGAACCGATAAACGAAAGAATAATCGTAGCCAGATTCAGAACACGGGTTAGAAACCTTACAATGGTCCAGTGTTATGCGCCAACTGACGTTGCCGATTTGCAGGAGAAAGAGCAGTTTTACAGTCAACTGAACAGCGTGGTTGAGAGAATTCCGAAGGGTGACATTCAAGTCCATTTGGGCGACTTCAACGCAAAGATTGGCTCCGACAATCAGGACCTTGAGCGCATCATGGAGCGCCATGGCCTAGGACAGATGAGCGAAAACGGAGAGCTGTTTGTAGAATTTTGTGGCAACAACAACATGGTGATCGGTGGATCGCTCTTCCCCCATCGACCAGCACATAAGGTCACTTGGGTATCCCGAGATGGCCGAACAGAAAATAAAATTGACCACATCTGCATCAGCCGAAAATGGAGAAGGAGCCTTCTTGATGTCCGCAACAAGCGAAGCGCAGACATTGCATCTGACCATCACCTCGTCCTTGGCGAGATACGACTGAGAGTTGCACGTGTCCAACGGCGCGAGGAGAAAGTCGGGTGTCGATACGACGTCCGCCGGTTGGAGAATCCAGAGGTGAAAAGGGCATACGTTGAACAGCTAGAATCCCGAGCCTCGGAGCTGCCGACAGACGGAACAGTCGAAGAACAGTGGTGTGGAATCAAGAATGCCTTTATCACGACGAGCCATGGTACTCTCGGTAAAGTTTGTGGAAGAAGGAGTGAATGGATGTCGGATGAAACTTGGAGGATGGTCGATGATCGGAGAAAGGCGAAAGTCGGAATTGAGCAGGCATGCACCGGGTCACCGGGTGGCTGGTAAACGGTGGATAATGTGCAACACGAGACCCCATAGTGGTCATATCACCTCTTATCCACAACTCCTATCTCTACCTCCCCGTGGTGCCGGCTGGGGTGCGAGTAACCTAAGCGGAGATCGGGTACCCAACCCCGGTGGATGCTTTGGTCGCATGCAGACTGAGAAGGCGGCCGCACGCGTCTGTTCCCCATGTCAGGGGCGGCGTGCAACAACAACCGAGCGTCTGTTCTCCAGGTCAGGGGCGGCTCAAACAGCGTCTGTCTTGCAGCAAGCGGCTGAATTTATGAAATGCGGCTCCCGCCAGCTAAGTCCAAGATGGCAGCCCCATCGCGGGATAGGGACTTTAGGCTAACAACCTACTGCTCCTGATATCTTGTATTGTTACAGAAACTGAGAGAAGATGCACCGGGTCAGCCAAAGCAGCCGCCCGCTTACGATATGCGGAGCTGGAAAAGGCAGTTAAACGAGCTTGTAGACGAGACAAGAGAGCCTGGACAAACTCCCTAGCCGAAGAGGGAGAAAGAGCCGCCGCCAATGGAGATATCCGATTACTTTATGACATTTCTCGCCGCCTCAGTGGTGCAAGGACTAATGCAAGAATGCCGCTAAAAGACCGAGCAGGTCAGTTATTGACCGATCGAACAGATCAGCTCAAACGATGGACTGAGCACTTCGAACAACTCTTCCGAGTCACGAATAGCGATGGCCAACAGAATCTGCAGCTCGAAGCGCCAACAGTAAGTCGCATAAATGGCGTCAACTCGGAAGCGCCTTCGCTAGCTGAAATAGAAGCGGCAATCAAAAACATGAAATCCAACAAAGCACCTGGGATCGATTGCATCCCTGCTGAAATGCTAAAAGCCGACCCTGCCCTATCAGCACAAATGTTGCACCGTCTTTTCGCTGACATCTGGGATACTGCAACATTCCCGGCCGACTGGATGCAGGGTATCCTCGTAAAGGTCCCAAAGAAAGGAGACCTGACAGAGTGCGGTAACTGGCGAGGCATAACGTTGATCTGTACAACCCTCAAAGTACTTTGCAAAGTGATTCTGAACAGGATCCAGGAGAAAATAGACGCTACACTCCGACGGCAACAAGCTGGATTCCGATCTCGAAGATCATGTGTGGACCACATCACAACGCTACGAATCATACTGGAACAAATCAACGAATTCCAGGACTCTCTTCTGCTGGTGTTCGTTGATTTCGAAAAAGCATTCGACCGACTTAACCATGAAAACATCTGGGCGGCTCTAAGGCGACGAGGGGTCCCAGAGAAACTAGTCCATCTCATCGAAGCACAGTATGAGGCATTTTCGTGCAAGGTCTTGCACGACGGTGTCTTGTCCGAACCAATCTCGGTAACTGCTGGAGTGAGACAAGGATGTATTCTATCACCGCTACTTTTTCTAATCGTAATGGATGAGATTCTGATTGGATCGATTGACTGTGCACCGAACCGAGGATTGCCGTGGAATCCTTCAACAATGGAGCAACTGAACGACCTTGACCTGGCTGACGATATTGTTTTGCTCGCCCAAACACAACCAGATATGCAGAGCAAACTCGACGACCTCACCGAAAGTTCCAAGGTAGCAGGTCTCAAAGTCAATGTCGGAAAAACCAAGTCGATGGAGATCAACACAGGAAATCCCTCCAGTTTCATGGTAGCTGGGCAACAAGTTGAGAAAGTGGAGTGCTTCCAGTATCTTGGTAGCCAGATTACGCCTGATGGTGGTACCAGGAAAGACATCGAAACACGGGTCAGAAAGGCCCGATTTGCGTTTGCGAGTCTCCGAAACATCTGGCGGTCACGCCAGATCTCTCTACGAACAAAAATCCGAATCTTCAACTCAAACGTCAAATCCGTATTGCTGTACGGGTGCGAAACTTGGTGCACATATGCGGTAACGACGCGAAAACTGCAAGTATTTGTAAACCGCTGCATGCGGAATATCATCCGCGCTTGGTGGCCTGGCAACTGGATCTCGAATGAGGAACTACATCGCCGGTGTCATCAAAAGGCGCTAGAAATGGAGATTCGGGAACGTAAGTGGAGATGGATTGGGCACACGCTACGAAGAGATGAAAACGAGATTTGCAGAGAGGCGCTAGATTGGAATCCAGAAGGTCATCGAAGAAGAGGCAGACCCAGAAATTCGTGGCGGCGAAGCCTAGCCGCTGAAATCCGAACTGTCGACGAGAATCTTGACTGGGACCAGGTGAAGACGCTGGCTCCGGATCGTCAACAGTGGAGGTCTTTTACCACGGCCCTATGCACCGGAGGATCGGCGCGGGATCATTAAGTAAGTAAGTAAGTACTTCCCGCATGATCAAATATCATACAACTTATCGTCAATATGATTCTGTTCTGATTACATGAATAGTGACTATTCAAGTGATCGTTCTAAAATCTTCCAATTTTTGAATAAATTTGCTATCTTTCCTGTGTCTTCGCTTGAAATGATACAAAAATATTTTTTAAAGATACCAGTAATAATCCGTAAAACAAAACTCGGAATGCATCAGAGTGTGTCTCTACTGGCTTCAAAACAAATAAAAATGGCGTGTTTTGGTTTGGCGGCGGAAACGAAGAAATCTTTTTTGTTTGGCAAATCCTCAGCTAAAATGTAAGTTTATAGCAATTATGTTTTCCATAAACTATTTTTTAATTGTTTCAATTTTTTTCAGTAATAAATAACCCTGCAATCCTGGGGTGTGTCGTAACCGGTGGTCTCGTTGTACCACTCTTGTACCATTTCAACCTCTCCAGACACTCCAACAGTCACACAACCGTACTTTAACCTGTGCTTTAACATCCGTTCGCTAATGCAATCTCGTTCAAACTGAATTCCATAGCCTGCTTTTTTCAACCAACCTATTTGACTGCCCTCTCTTTTTCTCTCGTATTTCGCTACATACTCACTCTTCACAATCAGTAATTTTCTGTCTCTTACGCTCAAAACTATATTTTTTATCACTGGGTTAATTGTTCTTTTTCTAGCACTGATACAAATTATCAGTTTATCTTTATTCTTTGAATCCGATTTATTTTTCTTTTCCGAATATACACTCTCTTACTTCTATTCACTACATTCACCTCCTCCTCTACTCTTTATACAAATGGTAATTGTTCCGTAGGTAAATTTTTTAAATGAGAATTATTAATTTAAACATTAGTTTCTTTACATACATTTCTTCTACTTTACAATCGTGACGAACAGAGCGTTAGATAATGAGAATAAACATTATTTTTGATGTTGTTTTTTTTTACATTTTACGAAAGAAAAAAATAGGAATTTTAAACATTGCGGTGCTCCAACGCTATTATATCAAATCAATTCTGTATTCATGTCAGCCGCTTTTTAAAGTAAGCAATACATAACCAAAAGTTTCACTAAAACTATTATCATGGTTATAGTTCTTCACAACTAATATTTAGGATTCAAAAAAAAAAAAATTTTCTTTGCGTTGCAATAATCTGGGTTTGATAATTTACTATCCCTGATTTACTATTACTGATAGTTTACTTATCCCTACAAAACACATAAATATCCTTTTAACGTTTATCATTAGAAATTGCTATTCACTTCACTAAATGCTAAACATTCTCTATAACTTCTTCTAATTGTGTTTTGAAAGAATATTATGGTTAAATAATATTCAATGGTAATCATCCAAACCGTGTAAATAATATGCATTTGTCGTTTAATTAAACTAGTCGTGCATTTTCACGTAACGCATGTAACGTGTTTACTTTTGAATGTGGTGCGAAGTCGGGCAAATTAACTTTTCGTTTCCCAATCGTCTGAATTTTGGCGTAAGACGTAAACCAGTAGTGGAAGGCACGAGCTTCATGCAACGAAACTAAACGAGACGGCTTCTCACTTGGTTAGTCCCACAGCAATCAACCAAACCGTAGGAAAACCGGAAAAACATCACCGATCAGATGTCAGCCTCCCAACAGTACGACCGAAAAGAACAGTGCTAATCTCGAGCATTTAAACCGGTCACTTCTCACCAGTCCCAGCCACCTCAAATCTGATAATTCGGCAAACCACAACGCTTTACTTGGTTCTGAAAGCCTACTGTATACCGGCCTTGCTCCTGCCACACTCAACGGGTACATTCCAGGCAAATCTAGAACCTTCACGTTTGCACCTCCAGACGCTTATGTCACCAACCTCACCTGGGTCTCAAACGGTACTTGAGGTATCTCAGAACAGAACGTCAACTATTAAGTATCGACTCCTCTCACCAGAGTCGACGATGGCAGAATACAACTGTTGTCAATTACCTTCACCTCCTGGTATCAAAACCAACAAATGGCTTTATTTATTGATTCTTAGTTATTAATTCCACTGGCCTGTTTCTCCCTATAGGAACATGCACTATAGTTGAACATTACGCTCCACAACATGATGATTACTATTACAATTGGTCCAACAAAACATTTTATTATTTTTCACAATCGACATAACAACTTCCATTGTTCCTTCTTGAGTCTGACGGTCGGACTGCAGCACTTCTATCAAGATTCGTCGAAATTGTTATAACAAAAACGTTGGAAATGTATGTAGATGAAAGATTTCCCTCTCATTTGGTTCGACTAGCTAAGCTTTCTTTCTAGAAAGATCATGGAGAATGAGCGAACTCAATTTAGCCTATCCCTCCAATGGAATTTCAAGTGGTATTTTGGAACTGAATGTTTATTCTAATTGTAATAAAAACAGCTGCGATATTTAATGAATTCTGTAATCCCCATCATACTCAATAACGTTCCAATGGACAAGGTCTCACTAGACTATAGAAATATCCAATTAAAGGCTTCAGATCAAGATAACTATTGGGACTTTACTTGATCATAACAAAATAATTGATTTTTTTTTTTAACAAAAAGCGAGTCAAAAGTATTAGTCTTTTTTTTTTTAAATTCTTTACTTGAAACGGATCACACCTTGAGGCTTTAAGGAGTCAAAAATACCATATCTTTGACAGTTAAAAAATAATTTTCTCGAACGCACAAATGACTTATCATGATCTCATAGCACAACTTTACAGGAACCAAGTATCCAAGTAATTCTTTTTCTTAATCATCAAATAGTTAGTATTAGACAGTCATTCTTCTCAGTTCAACGGATCATTATTTTATACATTTGAATTTTTTTTTAAGAAGGTTGCATCCTCCCAGTGATTACTATCATCTTCCTAACTTTCCTTTAAGATGATGTCATGCTGGGGCGACAAGTTCGCTTTGCGTTCTGTGGTTCTGTCGTTCATTAATTGGTATATTATACTGGCGTTTTGAATTCGACTACAAATCATTACTTTTTTTTACATCTGTTGATGCTTGGAATCATCTCCTTTCTTTCGGGAGCCATTTAAACATATCATGATCCGGATTGCGAGAATGCCGAAATTTCAACCGAGAAAAAATCCTTACTATTTTTGCGGGAATAAGAATTAATGAGAATTTTCTCACCGAATAAGATATTATTTAGTTTACTATTACAAGTTCGGACTGATCTCTGAACTATTGTGTTTAAACCCGAAATCACTGATTAAAACCGAGAAAAAAAACCACATTTCCATTTGATATCCTACTTGTCGTGCTACAAAACACCCTGGTATCAGCATTGCTTTCTAAAGCGCCTCAGTATGTCAGATCCGCGCTTTTTCCATGGAGAGATAATGAACATGACGAAAATCAACGGAAAATCTTACGGAAAACCTTACAGATTATAATTCTTACAAGGACCACTGATAGCTTTTAAGAGATTCAGATGCACATGAATAAATTTTAGGTTTCCAGATCTTATTTGTTCATCCTTCCAGGGTATTTAGACTACTCTTTTCGCAGGTACTAAAGGTGTTCTTCAGTAAGAAAGTTTCAACACGTGTCAGTTCGATCTTTTCAGAGCTTCTTATCCTCGCAAGGATTGCCAAAAACATAATTTTTGTCATTATTACGAAAGTCTTGGCAGTTTAGAATTCTCATACTACTTTTCAGGATACTGACCCTCTCAAGGGATTTGTATTTCTATTACCGTTCAGCCCCTCTCAGAGAGTTTGTATTTCAATTCAACGTACTCCCCCTCTCGGAGGGTCCGTGCTTCAATTCAATGTACTGCCCCTCTCAGGGGGTTTGTACTTTAATTCAAGTACTGCCTCTCTCAGGGGGTTTGTACTTTAATTCAAGTACTGCCCCTCTCAGGGGGTTTGTACTTTAATTCAAGTACTGCCCCTCTCAGGGGGTTTGTACTTTCATCCAAGTACTGCCCCTCTCAGGGGGTTTGTACTTCCATTCAATGTACTGCCCCTCTCAGGGGGTTTGTTCTTCTATCCAATGTACTGCCCCTCTCAGGGGGTTTGTACTTCCATACAATGTACTGCCCCTCTCAGGGGGTTTGTACTTCCATACAATGTACTGCCCCTCTCAGGGGGTTTGTACTTTCATCCAATGTACTGCCCCTCTCAGGGGGTTTGTACTTTAATTCAAGTACTGCCCCTCTCAGGGGGTTTGAACTTTCAGTCGAGTACTGCCCCTCTCAGGGGGTTTGTACTTTCATCCAAGTACTGCCCCTCTCGGGGGGTTTGTACTTCAATTTTATGTACTGCCCCTCTCAGGGGGTTTGTACGTTCATTCAAGCACTGTTCCTCTCAGAGGGTTAGTATTACCAAATGCCGCTTCGAATCTGTCCATCTTTGCAACAACTGTTAGAACCTTTTTCGTGATTTCACCCGCTGTCACCTACACGACTTTTCGAAACGTTTAAGAAAATATCATTTCAGCAAACACTCTTTTTCTGCAAATAATTTCCCATCATTCTGCAAACAGCGTGTCATCAACATTCGGCGAAAGTCATGTAAATATTCCCTCGCCAATTTGGGCCATAATTGGCCCTAAGCAAGGTCGTGTAAACGCAAACAAATAAATAAAAAAAATATTTCTTCAGAAAAAAAAAAAACTGAATGGATTGCCATCAGTTCCAGACCTAGGGCACCAAAATATCAACGATTCACTTTTTCAATTGCACAAAAACGCCATTTTTTTTATGATTCTGCCTAGGATTTCCGTAAATTCAAATAAAATCCTTTTTTTTACCTTCATATTTACATTCGGAAGTCCAACCTACCTTAAACCGCGCCATTGTCGTAACCGGTGGTCTCGTTGTACCACTCTTGTACCATTTCAACCTCTCCAGACACTCCAACAGTCACACAACCGTACTTTAACCTGTGCTTTAACATCCGTTCGCTAATGCAATCTCGTTCAAACTGAATTCCATAGCCTGCTTTTTTCAACCAACCTATTTGACTGCCCTCTCTTTTTCTCTCGTATTTCGCTACATACTCACTCTTCACAATCAGTAATTTTCTGTCTCTTACGCTCAAAACTATATTTTTTATCACTGGGTTAATTGTTCTTTTTCTAGCACTGATACAAATTATCAGTTTATCTTTATTCTTTGAATCCGATTTATTTTTCTTTTCCGAATATACACTCTCTTACTTCTATTCACTACAGGGTGCAGGTTTGATGGTCCGGAAGGGGAATTTGCCGGTCGAGACATTCGCGGCAACAGCAGCACATGATCCAGATCTCCGTCGGAAACATCCCGCATCTCCTCGAAAGCGTTGGACCTGTTTCCCCAATCGGCTAAGGGATCCTAAAGGAACCGTATTTAATCAACTTACTAAACCAACTGACGGAACTTTGGTGTCACCGGATGAGCTGCTCAGTATTTTTAACATGAAAGTTATCCAGTTGTTCGAACACTACGGAGCCTACGATTGCATCAACGTGCTGGCCCAAATTGCCAACTTCGGTTCACAGCAAGCAACAGGCTATGTTTCAAAGTATCGATTTCAGTGCCCACATGGAGCTGGGGCACTATGAGTAAGGTACCATTCGTTGGTGTACAACTGTGAGCAAACTCAGAAGAAGGACTACTTGAAGCAGCTTGTGTGGCGTTAGTTCCAGGCAAAAAAGTTCAACATACTAATCGAGCTACTCTACTGGGCTGGAAACTGATTTCCAAAACATCATGTAATTGCACGCTCTATCCGTGAAAATATCCGAAAATAGTCACTAGGACTTTCTGTATTCGTTCTACATTCTCAAAGGTAATATGCGAAAGGGTGAGTTTTATGAGTATTATTGTTATAGAATACTTAAAACAGTTATATCATTTTACTGATGCATCTTTTCTTATCAATTCCAGCAGCAGCTCTCATTGCCTACGAAAAAGCCATGCGTTGTCAGCTGGAGTGCAACTCGCTCGTATTTCTGAAGATGCGTTGCGAAGTGCTGCTCAAGTGCATCAATGCGCTCAATCTAGCGGCATCGGATTATACCTGGATTGTGAAGCCATCAGTTTCCACATATGGCGGTGCTACCAGATTAGAAGAATCGGACACCAAAATCGTGATTGTTGATCTGGTAGATATTCGGAAGGAGTTAATAATAACCCAGACGGTGTTGGAAATTTTCAAACAGCTGGACGACTATAAAGCTGTGCTGAATGTCGATACCAACGAGCTGCTGGTGATTTTAGCTAACGCTAAACTGTATACCACGGCCTTCAAGCTGGCCAACATGTTGGGCAAAAGCCTCACTATGATCTATGAAAGCCTGGCAGCATCCTGCGCTATGTGCGCTTGCAGGAAACTGCGGACAATTTTGATTGGCTGCATAAAAACGAAGGTGATTAAAAACATTGTTTTTTGTTCTAATAACTTATCTTAAAAACAGCCAAATTTCAGAATCTGTTCTAAGCTCAGACATACCCGAAACGACTTGGAACTTTTTGATGCTTAGTCTCGAGAATGAAACAAAGGACGTCGAAGCCTGTTATCTCGCCGTGATGAATCAAATCATTGCCAAAAACGGTATTTCACCTCAAAGGTTGACGGACTATTGTATGGTGAGTTATCTTCTAAAAAGTAATGCCCTTCAACCCAATTCATATTTTTTTTAATCTACAGAACAAGGCGCCCACCAAACTAGAGGAAGCCTTCGAAGTCTCCGTCAAACTTATCCAGGCGCAGCTGCAGCAGAAGCTCGGTCACGACGTTACACTTCAATCGATTCTCATTTCCGATTACGCTCATCGATCGGTTGTAGTTTGGGTTGAGCAAAGATGCTAAATTCAAGCAGGTAAATTAGTTTTTCTTTACCGAGGAGATTATTTTTAATGGTTTTACGTTATTTCTTCGTCTATTTCTAGCAAACAAATTTACTGAACCGATAAGCTGGACTGCATTGCTAAATTTCGTGTTCATTCCCCAATGAAAATGCTGATAATTTCGTTAGTTCCAACGCAAGTTTTATAAAAAGAAAACTTATAAACTAAATAAAACGATAGCATTTAATAATTGAATAAATAATATTATCTTTAAGAGATAATAAAATGAATCCTCTCCTTTTTTATTTTTGATGGAAAAAAGATATTTAGAAGATAAGCTGTAGCGTCAGCAATACTTAAAAAAATGATAAGATAACGATAACATATATCTTTTAGTTGCCTTCAGCTACATTTTGAATCTAGAAAAAGGCAAAAAAATGAATGGTTACTCTACTTAACGACCGGTTCGCTGTATCGTAGAGTGCGTCCAAACGATTCCATTCCATGAAAAAAAGACTAGTTTAATCGTACATGAATAATCCAAAACTATACAGCTAATCTTTCGTGTGTCTGGGGAAGAAGATAATGGAAATCGTTATTGTATGATACCGATTCATGCGGGTTATTGGTTTTTTTTTTTTCAAAATCAGCCATTTCAATAACAAAATGGCAAAAAGTGGTGTTTTCTTACTGTCAAATTATATGTAGGTACAAGGCAATGTGGTACAAAGAAGGTGATGAACAAACACGTTACAGAACTCGTTATTCAAAATAAACAAAGCCTACGTCACTTCCCGCATGGAGCAGTATTATACAAGAACGATTCCCATTATCTTCTTCCCAAGACACACGAAAGATTAGCTTTATAGTTTTGGATTATTAAAGTACGATTAAACTTGTCTTTTTTTCATGGAATGGAATCGTTTGGACGCACTTTACGATACAGCGAACGGGTCGTTAAGTAGAGTAACCATTCATTTTTTTTGCTTTTTTCTGAAGAAATTTTTCTAGAAAATGTAGCAAAACGATAGATGTAATCGTCGTCTAATCTTTTTTTTTATTACTGCGGACGCTACAGCTTATCTTCAAAATATCTTTTTTCCATCAAAAATAACAAAAAGAAAAGGTTTCATTTATGATCTCTTAGAGATAATATTATTTATTCAACTATTATATCCAACTGTTTTATTTTAATTAATGATTGCATGGTTCACAAAAAAAAATCGTTCAAACTAAAAAAATTATCAACATTATCATCGGTTAGGTTTTGGAATGCTTAATGCTTAGAGTCGTGACCACAGATTTTCTATAATGTGAAACGAACGCTGGATTCTTAGTGCCCCGCAGAATGATTACTTCCAGAACCGGACTGGCGTTTCAGGTTGATTAGGATTACTGGGAAGATGGCCATTGGACTTAGCATCTTACTTGGACTGGATTGAGCTGACGATTATGGAAGACTTCTTGATGAAGGTGTTTAGGTAGAGGCTGGGAGAACAGTTGGAAGTCTTCACTCGAGGGATTTACGCCGTGTGCCATCCTGTATGGTGTACGTTGCTGGATTATCTTCTTCGTCGTCTGCGTAATTGGGAGCTCCGTTTCCAGATGTTTGTCCAATTCTGGTCTGTCTATAAATTCATTTAAAAAACATTTAAAATTTAAAAAAAAATTATCAATTGCAACTAATTACCTTACGACCTGCAGTTTGAAGACAACCAGACAAGAGAAGGAAATGAAATAAAATAAAACTAATAAAAGTTTTGACACACAAGATTTCATTTGAGGAAGTCTGGTTAATCTATATACAGAAAATTTCTCAATGGGTAATTTAAATTGAAAAAACTCAAAAACCAAGAATTAATTTTGTTATGGGATTTAGATGAAAGACAAAAAAACATTTGGTTGCAGATTTCACAAACAAGAACTGCCACCTGATTTTTAACGGAGCATACATGACTTGACAAAACCACTTGTTAATTCGGAATGGAGGTGATTTCTTTCTGATGGTTTTTACACCAAACTTTACCCAGACACCAAACACCACAAAAATAAAAATTCAACCCAATCAACACAAACTTAGAATAAATTTAAGAACAAATTAAACGCTTAGCTTGTTTTATCGAGAAATGTTTCGTCTATTTCTCCTCAGTTATTTTTTTTAATTGTTAGTTCTAGAGTTTCATTAATATGGTCAACCTTGTTTGCACTCCTCAACGTTTCCAAACAAAACCGAGACCAAACCCGGAACCGGTAGCAGTAGTAGTATGTAGTTATCATTAAGGGGGAAAGGGACATCACCAAACACACTCAAAATGCGTGCGCCCACTGCGGCAATCATTTAGCTCATGAGAAATTTTTGAACCAGGACTTACCGCTCACTTTGAGGCTTTTCGATTTGGTGGACTTTTTGCGGGGATCCGGATTCCCGACCGACATCTCCCGGCCCGACTCGATGGCCATCGCCTCGTCCGAATCGTTTCCGGCCTGGACCTTGATCAGCTTTTTGAGGTTGGCGATCTGTAAAAGTACAAATAATTAGTAGTTTGGGTAGACTCGGTAAGAAATTTATCAATTAACCTCAGTGTCGATTGCATCTTTATGTTTCAGGCGTTTTTGTTTTTCCGAATTTGCCCGGTCGATTTGGTTCTCCAGGCATGCCAGAACCGTCTCGCAAGAGCCGCACCATTCCTGTAGGGTTCCCACGATTTCTGCAATATTGCCGGTGCGAATGTCCCGCCCAATCGCATAATCAACCTCCAACTGTTTGTTCTTTTGGTCCAGCTTGCCATGGATAATGTCCCCGTAGATGGCCTCAATAATCAGATCCTCGAGATCCCGAACATTTTTAATGTCAAACTCCTCTAGCAGTTCTTTATACGGGATGCATTTAGTTTTGATGGCCAACGAAACGATGGTAAAATAAACGATGGATGGAGCTTTTTGCGCATAACCGGAGTCAGCGGAATCAGCTGGCCTTCGTTGGCTAGATACTCTCGGTACGTTCCGTAGGCAAAAAGTTTCAAAGTATTGTAATAACTGGCATTTGGACCGGTCTCCAGCTATGGATGAAAAACAAACATTGAATTATCTTGAAAGTAACCGGAAGTCGAGAAAATCTCACCTCAGCGATCCGTGGCAAAACCAACAGCTCCCCGAAAACGTACACTCCGGGCGCTTCCAGAACCTGTTTGATCAGCTCCAGACAGGCTGCTCCTCGGGCCGTTTTCGAAAGAAGCACGTACTGTTCGATGGGGTTCTGGGCCGAATATTGCTGCTGGTGCGGCGAGTTCTCGAACTCGAGATTCAAATCGGGCGTCATCGCGGCGAATGCTTCTGGCTTATTCCTTTACCGGTGTTCCGGAGATTGAATTTTTCTCCGTACAGAAATAAGCAGCTGATTTTCTGGCCTGTTACGCTCGATTTTCACTTGGCCTTTCACTTTCCAACACTTTCAAGCAACCAAAACACGCCATTTGTTTTTTGGTTTGTTGGCAGCGGAGACACACGTCACACTCGGATGTATTCGGAGTTTATTTTTACGGATTATTGCTCTTATCTTTCAAAAATATTTTTCAATCATTCCAAGCGAAGACACATAAAAGATGAAAAAGTTGTTAAAAATTAAAAGATTTAAGAACGATTACTGGAATAGTCACTATTCATGTAATCAGAACAGAATAATATTCACGATTCAGGGTATGATATTTGATTATGCGGGTTGTCAGGATGTTTATGTTCCCTAGGCGAGAATCGTAAACAGCAGTTGGCAATAATTTTTTCTTCTAGTTTTCGCTGGTACAGCGATGATGGTTGTTTGTTTGAAAATGCAACTACCGTCACGAATTGTCTTGGTCACTGTTAGCACTGCTGGCAACCTTGGTAGGGAGATCAGACAAACGTCAACGCGTTGGCGCCGAAAAGAATGTCATTGTTAGAAAATTGATCAAAACTGCGACACGTTTTTTCTTGACCTGGCAGTTAGTTAGTTTGTAGTGAATAGTTTTTAAAGAAAACAGTATGTATTTGATTATTAGTTGTTCCGATCAACTTTTAATGTATTTTTTATAATAGGTGGAAGCTATTTGGCCAGTTGCGCGTGATTTGAGTGCTCGCGGGTTTGTGAGTCGGAAGATGTGTGGATGCAACACACCCCTGCTGTGACATTAACATGACATCGAACCCTGCAACATATTCCTCATACGACACACGCACACTGATGGACCAAACAGACCACGAGGGCGACATTCGACCGGACTTGTCCTCTTTCACATTCTAGACGCCGGATAGACCAGACGTGCTTTTCCCACGGTGAGTTAAGCTGCAGCAGACAAAGGTCCAAACTGCACAGAAGAGGTTAGGTTATAGAAATTCCTTACTGCGCAATTTGCCACTAAAATATTGTATTTCCTTTGATAGTTTGAGTGACCGTTCGGTTGTTCCGTTTAGGTGTACCGGGTTGAGCTCAATTAGAGCGGTAGGAAAGAAAAAGCGTAAGTACGCAAGTGTACTTTTTATTTACCCGAAGATAAATATGATTTTCGTTCATTAGCTTCAAATAGCCGGTGATATCCGACGGTTTAGGATTGCCAGAGCTAGAGCTTAGGGTAAACGGCGAAACTTATTTGTAAGTTCATAAGAGATTGTTTACATTATCATCATTTCATAATAAATGTATTTACAGTCGAGTTCGTTCGCATACAACGTACTACGGAACAGTTTTTATTTCCCACAGTCACAATGTTTACAAAAAAAAATTTTACTAACACTTAGCACGGGATTTCCATCGCCACCTGAGATATGTATACAGGTTGGGTACAAGGGGGGTATAAAGGATTTGAAAAACTTTGGGTAGGTATTCGAAATAAACTATTTCAAATTTGTCCACGTGGACATCCGGGGAGGGGGGTAGGGGTTTGCCAAATGTCCACGGTGGGGGAGGAGGAGGTCAAAAATCCTGTTTTTCTGTCCACGTGGTATCTGAACGGCCCCTTGTATATTCGAAATTGCCCATTTTTTACTTAAAAATTGGGTGGCCATTTCTAACGGGGATAGCAATTCTTAAAAATTGCTTTGAATTCAAATCGATCGATGCGCACTGTGGAATCGATATTACGTAGGCTGCTGGAAAAATCTATCGGCAGTATCGGTTTTTTTTGTTCGTGGATTTTCATCCAGTCATCCCTACACAGCAAATTTCTTTTGTTGGAAACCTGCAAAATTTTGCTGGTTTTTGTGCCGCTGACTTTCCAGCTATTTGAATTTGAAACAGGAAACGTTAATGCTGGTTTCCAGCAATTCATATTGCTGGAAAATCAGCAATCCAGATTGCTGTAAACCAGCTATTTCTTTCAAAACAACCGACTGTATTTAGTACCAAATTTATATTTCAATTCTAAATTAAATATTGAATACTGGCTGTGCATATAATGAGCAATGAAAAAGAATTAGTTTCTTCCATTTTTAAATTATGTTTTGTTTATTTTCAAGAACTTTTTTTAAAACATTTTCCAACACCGGCTCTGGCAGCTTTGTGCCAGAGTGTTGATCATTCGCTACCTGAGAAAAGAGTTCTGATTAGTATCTTTTATGAAATCTGTCCAATAAAAACTCATCCAACCAAAATTCGTAAAATAAAGTCTCATCTTGCTTCAGCGTACGAAAACAAACAGACTCCAATGTGACAACTCGATTGCTGATTTTCCAGCAAACTAGATCAATTGCTGGAAAGTCCAGCAATTTGAAAATCGATTACTGATTTTTCAGCAAAAATGACAAAAACACAACCAGTTGCTGAAAAATCCAGCAATTCGAAAACCGATTGCTGGTTTCCAGCAAAAATTTGGATTGCTGAATGTTTCCAGCATTTTTTTTGCTGGAAATTGAGACAAAAATTTACAGTGTAGGCAGTATCGGCGAAAAGTGGTGTCCCTTTTAGTAGGGACATTTTAAGATTATGAAATTTTTATATTTTGATAAATTTTATACTTTTTTTTCAATAGAATAAGGGGCCGTTCACTAATTACGTAAGCACGATTTTGGAAATTTTCAACCCTCCCTCCCCCCCTGGTAAGACAAAGTAAGATTTTTCAAAACCCTCCCTCCCCCCCTAGTAAGATCTTACGTTATTAATTCTTTGAGAAATTGACATTTTTTTTAGGTTTTATTTTTGACACTTTACCAGCATTATGGCATTCGTGTCAGAGAAAATGACACGTTTTTTCAAAAATAGCTTGAAAACTATTAAAAATGTGACATACATACTTCTACGCAAAGCACTTTTTAAGTAAAATAAAAAAAAACTGTATTTGAAAAGCACAATCTATACAAAACAACAGATTCAAATACAAATCTATACAAAACATTATTCAAGACATGTTTAGGCTAACTATAATTTTCAATAAATTTCCACAATCGAATAAACGATATAAAATCTAAATTCCGATTTCAGAAAGAGAGATCAGGTTAGCTACTACTAGGTTACTACTAGAACTGGGGCAAAAATGTTTAACGGCAATCACGTTGTCAACTAACCTAAAAGCTCAGACTCATTCAGCGGTAAGCGATAAAGTTTTAGGATTTTTTTGGTAAATCTTTTGTAAAATTTAGAGTTGGTGGTGTCTATCACTGAAAAAACTGTCTAGAAATTCATTATTTGAAGCGGCTTATATTGATTTCAAAGATTTTTTCTGAATGAAGTCATTTTCGAAATTTGATGGATTCAAATCGTGGTGTCACAACGCACCATTTTCCTTGTTGTTTCCATAAATTTCTCAATTGAAAAGATTGTATGATGAAAAGCGAAAAGCGACGATCTTTTTTAATAATGTGAATTAGTGTTTTTGGTTTAAATTGATTCTCTAAAAATTTATTGAACCTGCATTTTTTTTATTAATTCAAAGACATTACACTCAGAAATGAAAAAAATAGAAAAATATTATTTTTCATGTAGTTCCACGCTTTACCGTGCCCACTCACAGAGATATTTCTCTGGGTGTAATTACTGGGATATTTCTCGCCGAGAAATATGTCGGTTATTAAATTTTATGCATTGGGACTATTCGGAAGTGACATCTGGTGGTTGGGGAAAAAAGTTAAGCCGGAGCTTATAACAAACGCTTAAAGCAGAACTAGCCAAACAAAATCAAACGAAAATCATTTGATTTTCGTTCAAGGTCTATGGTCAATGTGCATTATTGACCACCCGCATGAATCGGTATTATACAATTACGATTTCCATTATCTTCTTCCCATGACACACGAAAGATTAGCTTTATAGTTTTGGATTATTCATGTACGATTAAGGTAGTCTTTTTTCCATGACATGGAATCGTTTGGACGCACTTTACGATTCAGCGAACGGGTCGTTAAGTAGAGTAACCATTCATTTTTTTTGCTTTTTTCTTCTCGCTCCGAGCGAGTTGTATCATACGTGGAATCTTCACCTAATGGTTTTATCATAAATAAAATAACGATACAATATATCGTGTCCTTTAGATACAATTATTAAAATGAAAACTATTGAAATGAAAATCAGAAGATTATTTATGATTTAATTTGTTTAAAATAATATACTTTATTCTCATATGGGTTTCGAATAATTACATTAGATTTTTGCTTAATCAACAAATTATATCAATCGTATCACCAAAAACATAACAATTTTACACTGGCAGTCCTCGGAATACATTACTGAGTACAATACTAGAATTATTACTGAATGTAGTGTCTAGATTTCTCTATCTGTAAAACTATGAAAATCGATGTTTTATCACAAATCAGTACTTTCACCGAGTAGGCACCTTAAACTTTAATCTGTGGAAATATCCGTTATTTTCAACCAAATATGCGCATGTGCGCGTTCTGCAAATCCTTCGGTCCTAGATACTAGCCAATGCATTCATGTAAATTTTGATAACCGACTCATTGTTATCGAACAGATAAACCTGTGGATAAACCATCTCCCACATCAAAGCCACCAACTTCGGCTGCCATTCCTTTAAGCACGACTTGTCCAACACACAATCTATGTGCTGCTACATCACACACCGAGTACTGAACCGCTTCTTTGCAACGGCTCATAGAAGTCTTTTGCGAATTTCATTAATTATTTTCTGGATCGAGCCCGTCTTCATTTTGTTAACGCTAATTATCAGCACACCAACAAATCCAGTAGTAAGGGTAGTAAGGGCAGTAAGGGCTTGGTAAACGATCTGTAGAATAAAATGAGTTTTATATGGAAACATGGCAGGATTTAATAAAGGCTGGATTTTCAGCATGGGGAGCACCCAATGAATATTCTAAACATTTTAATATAAAATTTTGACTTAAGGGAATATTTGTAATACTCACCACTCATCGCCTGATATAATTTCATTCTTTGCTTTCCATTTAGAGCAAACAGAACATCCTGGTTATCTTAATGTATCTTCTTTTACAGCATGATTTCATTGATCAGTTCTTCTTTTCAAGTAGTTTTTCAGTTTTGCTGAATACTCAGTCGTTTCTTTTCGGAGTCGTCAGGGCAGTCGTAATAATTTGTATTTTTTATGAGCTGTATTTGTATTAAACGCGAGACAGAATAACAACCACAGCCTGGTAACGGGTGCTGATTTTTCGTTCAGCAAATAATCCACATCTCGGTAAAGGATTAATTACACAGTTGACGACTATCGTCACAAACATCCGCAAAGTGACAAGCTGAAAGTAATCAGAAGACAACCAAAGTTGAAGACAAATAGAATTGGAGTCATTTTTTTAAGCTTAGAAAATTCGAATACATACTTACATTTTCCAATTGATGCAGTATTTCAATATCGAGTAAACATTGGAAAAGCCTCCTGGGACATCGAAGTCGGACTCGTTTGCATCTTGCCCGGAAAGACCATTCTTCTGGTAAGAGTTTTCTTTCTTTTGCTCATGAAGAGTAACAAATCGCACATCCGGTTTATCAATACTTATTCCGAAAGCAATGGTCATAACTGGCATGTTTTTCTTCGCTGTAAGATACGAATGAACTTTGACGTCCTGTTGCATTAACTGGGTTGAATTTCCTCCGTATCCTAAATGGAAAACTTATAAATTGTACCGAGCATTCCTCGGCCGTTCTTTTTTTTCCAGCACATGGTAGTACAGATTGAAGTCCGTTAGATAATCTTGACCAGACTGTGAGCAACAGTAAACTTCGTCTAGAAAAAAAACATGCTTTAATTATGGTCAGTGATTTTATCATACAATAAAAAAAATTAGTATTTACCAACATTTCTGCAAGGTGACCATTAACCGGCTTTTCTTAGAAATCCTCTCCGGCGTGATGTGAAGCATCCGTAAACATTCGAAATATGCATCCCTTGCCCTCGGAGTAGTCTTTCCGTTGGTAGTACTCGGTCATGTTATTCAAAAACTGTTCCTTTTCACGTCGTGTAACAAAAATTAGTTTTGCTCGCCTTCTCTGGGCCCAGATGTCTGTTTTCTGCAAAGGTTCCTGACATTTTTTGAGCAGCGGATTTAAAGAAAAAAAGGCAAGCAAGCCACCAAGTATGATTGGGCAAAAGGAAAGAATTATCCGTCTAAGACTCGGAATATACCTTGAATTGTCACGGCTTCCAAAGATGAAATTTCAACTCATCTTGAAACATTATTTTCATGCAAACCTGGCTATTGTCAATGATGTGTGGATTTTCCAGCCACTCAGCAGTCCTGATTCTGGTCAGCGTTCCAAAAGTCAGCCTAATAGGTACTTTTCGCATTCCGCCGGGAAAATTCGTTGATGTACTTCACGTGGTCCTTCTGAATGGTGATACGAATCAGATACGCCTGGGGATCGATCACTTGGGCGCTGGACAGCAGCCACTTGCAAGGAATAAGGGAATTCGCATATCACTAAAAAACAGCACCACCTCCAGATAAGCTGATGATTTTCTCGTTGGTTCATTCTGATTGCCCACGAACATTAATTTGAGGAATTGGGCTATTCGCTAGTAGGTACTGTTATCGTTCTCAAACGCGATTCGTAAATTTACCGGGAGTCAGAATTTCAACTTCCCCGGAAAAGGTTTCGACTGCCTTCCGCTGGGAGTACAAAATACGTTTGTTTACCTTTTCAGCCGTTTAGGTTGGTCGTTTGATTTTGACAGCGTTTTGCTCGGGAGCAGCACCGCCAGGTGCATACATAAAGGCATCTTTTTTTCCTTCGTCCAAAGTTGATTCTGGAAGTAATAAATTTTTGTTTAGCAAACTTTGAGAACTGAGATTTTAAAAAATCTTACCAAATTAGAGTTCGACGTTCTTGATGAATTTACAATTCCGGTTACGAACTCTGCGATCCTCGAAATTGTAGTTTCAAAACTGGTCTGAAACAGAACGGAACAAGGCTCCGCTTCGATGGAAGCTTGTCGAGTCGGCAACGGCAACTCGTCCAGCACGACTACATTGGACAGCGCATCGGCCAAGGTGGATGATGTTGTCATTCCTCCGAAATTGAGGTATAGAAGTCACGGTTTAATTTTCACTACCGCTTTTCTGTTGATTGAGCAGCCGCCTGAATGGTTTTTCCACCTCCTAAAAAAATATAATTTTTGTTTTGATTAGTTCTAGTTTATCTTAGAATGCATTACAAAATGAAATATGAAACTCACCGTCAGAACCAATTTCACTGTTTTTCCGGTGCAAATATTTGTTCTTTCAGTCCTAATTTCCGGCTAAATTGAAGTTTTCCAACCGAGAAATTATCGATGCAATCGCAAACACGCCATTTTTTTCTTTTGTTTGCGAATTATGCAAACACAGCTAGGACAAAAAATCGGATTCCACTAATTCGTTTTTAGATCACAAACTGTATCTTCCAGTAATAGTTTAATGATCATTTCTAGCGAAGGCGCATTATGAATAAAATAGTATTGAAAATTGGATTGTTTAAGGACGATACAACGGATAGTCACTATTAGGGTAATCGGAACTGAATGATATTGAAGATTCAGTGTACGGTATTTGATTATGCGGGCATAGCATGCAAAACAGGCATATTTTTCCTGTTTATCATGACTTGCTGCTGATTCCATGCTTATAAAATATTATTTAAAAACATTTCCACAAAGGATGGAACCAACATGCAGTCAAGTTGAAGACCATGTACACTCAGAAATTTAAAAAATATTAAAAATATTATGTTTTAATTACTCTGACATTTAACTGACATTAATATCCAGAAATATTAAAAAATAACTATTTCAATTATTAAAATTTATGCACCCGAATAATTTCTTGGCGTGTAATGATCCAATGCATAAAATTTAATAACCGAGATATTATTTTGTTCAAACAAACGCTTTGTGATTTGTGCTTTTGAGTCCCAACTAAACGGGTATGAGCACGTGCTAAATTTTCAGTTGCAAAATGCCGCTCAACTTGACTGCATGCAGGTTCCATTCTTTTCGAATATGTTAATCATCTTTAAAAAGAATGGAATCAGTAGCAGCAAAGTATTGTTAAAGGGAAAGTGCATTTGTTTTGTATGCTATGGTCAATAATGCACATTGATCATAGAACTTTTGTACGAAAATCAAACGATTTTCGTTTGTTTTTTTCTGATTATTTCTGCTTTAAGCGTTTGCCTTTACGTCCCAGCTCAAACTTTTTATTCTGACCACCAGATGTCGCTTCCATAACAATCATCCCATTTCTCAATGCATAAATTTTAATCGCAGAAATATTTCTCAGTGAGAAATATCCAAGTAATTACACCATGAGAAATATCCTTGTGCGTTAAGAGGGAGAAACGTGAAAATACCTAAAAATTAATTGTTTGATATTTTATTTATTTCTGAGTGTAGCAACTGACAAATCTAGCACGTACTCACAAACTGGTTAGCAGAGACTCAAACGACAAAAGACGAAGCGTTTGTTTTGGAAAGAAATATCTCGCGGTTATTAAATTTTATGCATTGGATCGTTTCTTGGCTAGCAATGATCGTGAGTCATTATTTTTTAGTGATTTCAGTTTATTATCGTCAGAGAAATAACCGAATACCTGAAAACTAATAATTTTTATATTATTTTCATTTCTGAGTGTAAAAGATAAATAACATAACTTCAAAATTAACCAACAAATACTTAGTGAGCAAAATAAATCCTGAGTAATATGGTTTCGTACACTCAGAAATGAAAATAATATAAAAATTATTAGTTTTCAGGTATTCGGTTATTTCTCTGACGATAATAAACTGAAATCACTAAAAAATAATGACTCACGATCATTGCTAGCCAAGAAACGATCCAATGCATAAAATTTAATAACCGCGAGATATTTCTGTCCAAAACAAACGCTTCGTCTTTTGTCGTTTGAGTCTCTGCTAACCAGTTTGTGAGTACGTGCTAGATTTGTCAGTTGCTACATGGTCTTCAACTTGACTGCATGTTGGTTCCATCCTTTGTGGAAATGTTTTTAAATAATATTTTATAAGCATGGAATCAGCAGCAAGTCATGATAAACAGGAAAAATATGCCTGTTTTGCATGCTATGGTCAATAATGCACATTGACCATAGACCTTGAACGAAAATCAAATGATTTTCGTTTGATTTTGTTTGGCTAGTTCTGCTTTAAGCGTTTGTTATTAGCTCCGGCTTAACTTTTTTCCCCAACCACCAGATGTCACTTCCGAATAGTCCCAATGCATAAAATTTAATAACCGACATATTTCTCGGCGAGAAATATCCCAGTAATTACACCCAGAGAAATAACTCTGTGAGTGGGCACGGTAAAGCGTGGAACTACATGAAAAATAATATTTTTCTATTTTTTTCATTTCTGAGTGTATGGCTGTGGCTGTGATGAATTTTCAATGTAATATTTCTTACGTAAGATTTTTGGAAACCCCCCTACCCCCCTAGTAAGAGATCGTAAGCAAATGTGAAACCCCCGCACCCACCCCCCCCCCCCCCCCCCCCTATGTGCTTACGTTATTAGTGAACAGCCCCTAAATAATAATAATAAAGTATTTTTCATTGCTTTTCTTATATTTGTCATTTTAAAGTCGGCTTTTTTTGTTAGCTTTATAATTTTCTTCATTTTATAGCATTTGTTATTCTTGCAAATTTTCTATATAAGGCCCTGACATGGAGCCGAAGGGGTATAAGCACAGATCAATGCAAACATGACTCTCCATAGAAAATTCTTTCCAATTTTTCGCAAAAGTTCTCTTAAATGATTTCTCAATGTGACCAAAATTAGAAAGCTGGAATGAAATATATTTTTGAATAATTTGGACACTTAATAATTAACCGATAAAAACCTTTTTCTGCTTCAACCAATCAAATAACACTATTCCGAACTTGCTGCGTTGTTTGGCCTCGGCCAGAGGACTGCTACCGCTCTCAAACAGATGTTTCCCGTTTTTTCTGCTGAGTGAACTCTGGTATTAAACTTGGCACTTTTCACGATACCTCTATCAAACAAACAAAACAAACGATCCATAGCAACTTGAGTTTTATGTTTAAAATTTGACCAAAATTACATCGCTAGCCTAGATATCTTTTGTGCGATCGATGCGCCTCTGGTGCCGAGATTGCCCATAAATCTAGCGAAAAACTGGAAAAGAGTGTCCTGTCTGTATTAGTCTGTGGTTTAAGTGCATAAAAGCTTATTTCAAGGAAACACGCTTGTTGTTATGTTTATTCATTTTCCATATATTTAAAAAAAAATTGCATTTTTACTTTCAAACGTATAAGTATGTGAAAAAAGTTCTAAAAATCTGAAAAAAAATCAAATAAAATAGTTGAAATATGAAGAATCTTTTGGCATTATTAACCTTCCCATGCCGTTCGGGTCAATATGACCCGAAGCGCACATTTAAAATCTCTTTATCATCATTCCAATATACTGAAGAACCTGGAATTTTGACAGACCAAGTATGTTCTATGAAAATAATGATCAAGTTAACGTCAAAAAACTGAAATTTGAGTTTTGAAAATCGGTTCATTGGGAAATGAAATACAGTTAAGCAAAGCAAATATTGGATATCGTTTTTTTAAAGTTAGATTTTTTTCTACCGGAAGATCTGAGATAGCGGTCAAAATTTTCATTGAACCCCAACATATCTTTACACTGTCGGATAGATGGATTCTTGGCGATTTCAAACATCAATGATACACTTAAATACAGAAAAGCTGTTAAAAGTTATGAGCATTTTAAAAATAAAATTGATTTTTCGGACTTTTTACTTTCTGAACCAGTTTCTGATAACTTGATAATACATATCGACTTTTTTTTTTAATTTTGAGTAATAAGAACAAATAACCTACACAATGAATAAAATATCATCAAAATCGGTTAACATTTACAGCCAGGAGAACGAAATCAAACTACAACTCAAATTTTCCCGAAACGGATATTTTGCGAACGGCATGGGAAGGTTAACTTAAATCGAGCGAATCAAACAAATCGAAAGATTCCACTGATTTCAACCGCGATAGTTAATTTGAAGGGAATCCTTCGATTGCTTTGATCCATTAAAATTATTCATCCAAGTGAGGGCCTCATTTGATGTGCCTTTGCAAATGCTGTTAGTTTTGTTATGTTTCATAGTTGTTTGTGTTTTTTATAAGTTTTTTTTTAAATTAATCAGATGTCAATTAAATGATTTTTGTCATTTTTGTGGTTTTTGTAATATTTATAGTTTTTTTTAAATATTTTCTATTTTTGAAATTTTTTTACTGCTGTCAATTTTGTTAATTTTTGTCATTTTTGATATAATGTCGTTATATGTCATTTTGTAATTTAGGTCAGTTGTGTTTTTTTTATTTGTTTAGTAGTTTCGATAAATTTTGTAATTTTTGAAAAAAAAATTAAGTCTTGCTTTGTTTCGTAATTAGTGCATTTTTTCATCATGTTTTGCAAACTGTGCTATTTTGTGTTTTTCGTTATCGCTATAGTTAGTTTTTAAACGTTAATGTGTTCTGGCAATTACGCATTCTATAAGCTTCTGTCTTATGCGTAAATTTAAATTTAAATTTTTGTAGCATTGTACCGTCTTATTGACTTTTATTGCAATTTTTTGTTTTCTATGTATGTTTTTGTCCAATTTCCCATTTTTATGTCATTGGTTTAGCATAAGTTATTTTTTCTTGTATTTGGAAATATTATTGTTATAATTTTATTTTCCATCATAGTTGATATTTTTGTCATTTCATTCGATAGAGCCAAATTGACGCTCTTGAAATTTTATAACGGATGCCCAATCTCTACTCTACTTTCAAAGGAACTAACAATATTTAAAGCGGTTTCGTAAATAGACATGCATACAACCTTATACAAGAGGAGCGATTGTGAATTTGTGACCTCAGGTTTAGGACGCCTAAATTTATACCAAGCATTAAATCATTCAATGTTGGTATGCAAAAAAGCAAAAATTTTAGCGCCGCAAGCAACGGGATTGCATTGAATGTGAAAAATCAACAAACAAATATGACACGTACGTTAAACAGACCACGTTTCTCGTGGGATATTTATCCTTTTGGATGATTGTTACCTAACGAAAAAAAATAACATTTCTTAGGGATTTTGCTTAGTCAAAGTTTACTCAAAAATGTTTTATTTCATTATTTTTCATTGATGCAAATTTTCGGAATAAAAAAAAACTGTTTTATTCTAAAACGTCAATAAAAGCAGAATAAGATGCTCAAAGAGTTACGTACTATATACATAGCTGTTCACGAACCCAGCTCTGGCTACACGGTGCCATCTCAATTGCCATGCCAAGAGAAGACCTAGGCCATGGACTAACTAACGGCCGCAGTCGCCCAGTTGTAGTTTGGCATCTAGTCGCGACGGTTCTCTCTGCGAGTGTGTTGTCCCGGTTCCGTATTTTCCCCCATTTTCATCTTGTCTCCGATTGGACAAGTGTGATAATGAGCAACAATTGTCACTACCAGATTATTCTGATTGCTCTCGCCGGAAGTGCCCTTCTGATCGGATTGTTCCTTCCTCCTTCGGTGGAAGCCGTTCGCTATGTGCCCAAATGGAAGAAACAGGTTAGCAGCTGATCAGTGTCTTAAGTTTAGTGAAAATAAGAACTTTTTCCGGGGATTTCAGGAAAATACTAAACTTATTTTCTTAAAATTTTTAAGAAAGACTTCAACGAGTTTCTAAGCCACGAACCTCAGCAGATTCTTTTTTTTTTTATTTTGCTTTCTTGGCCCTCAAGATGCTGCCGTCTCTGTGTCCATGCGTTAAACCCCGTTATTCTGGCTGTTGTTATTTTCCGAAGCACTTGCCTGTGGTGACTCTGAAACCGGGATCAGAGCGCAACGAAAACAAGGCTAGAAGAACGAAGGAACGAATGCCTGGTGCAATTTGTGCGCGGCTAGAACTAAGACCACGACAACAACTAGCTTGGTCGTGAGGCAAAGAAAACCCCCTCCGGGGCAAATTTAAGCCCAGTGCTTTCACCGCTATTTTCCAGGTCAACTAATGGATGAAAGTAGCTCGTTTAAGAGATTTGTGAACTCATTTGGATGGATTGACATTAAAGCTAGCTTAAATTTTCCATCATTATTTTGCAGAAAAAAATATCTTGATCGTTAAAACGCCATCAACAATTTCTGTCGTTTGTGGAAGTTTCCCGAAAGAGCTCCACCTCTGTAAATATCCAGTGTCCACAATTAGACAATCGATTCAACTGTTGGGACGTTGACCACAGAATAATAATCATCAGTGGTCCTGTTATTTGATTGACACCTTCCCGTCTTCTTCGAAGACGCACGACGACCGTTAAGATCACACCTTCATCGAACTTTCTTCAATGTTTGTGCAACAAAGGTTGATGAATCATAATCCAAGTCGAGTCACCAGTTGAACTCGATTGGAAAACTTCAGCCGCGGGCTTAACTAATTCAAATAATTAAGCATACGAAAGAAAACAATGTCGGACGCCGGATAAGTCATCGTCGCTAACAGCTCTGCTGATGGCTTAGAAATTGCACGCGTGTACCACCTGAAGAGTTTCCCTTTCGATTGTGTTTTTGAACTTTCATTTCGTGATGTCAAGTACCTACCTTAAAAGACAGTTGTTGTTATCGTTGTGGATTTTGCATACAGTTTACCGGAGTGATGTTATGCATTTTTAATTGATCGTTAAGACTGTTCAAGCGTTGTGTATTATCTAACTACAATGATAATTCATAGGTCCAATGATCTTGAGGCTTCAATCGAAATTGAATTTAATCTGGAATGATTTGATTCTACTGAAAACGGAACTGATCACACTCGACCTAAGAATTAAGTTAAAAAAAATTGGAATTTAGTAATGCTAGGTATAGACTCTAATTTACAATCTTCAAAACCTTACAAGGTTATAAATTTCTTTTAAACATTTTCAGTGAAGAAATTTTGTTATTTCGAATAATCACAAAAGGTTCCAAAATAACTTGGATTTTTTTTTCAACAATTACCGTTTTTTTATTCCTCTCGGTTTGGTTCAATTTAAATTAGATTATTAGTATTTCTTCTACTCATATCAGGAGCTTTATGATTTCAAATGCTCTTTTCATGATATGACTCACACGGTCGTTTTAATCCTCATCCATCCCAGAATTCTTTACCCGTTAAAGTTCCTGTAGTGTAGATTTGACACTCCTGACTAAAATCGCTATATATCTCTTGTTTTTCACAAATTTGTAAAAAAATTATAGTTTTCCAAACCTCGTAAGGTAAACATGATTGTTGACTAGACATCTGTCAAACATCTTCCGAGTGTCGGAACCAAACAAAAGAACGGGTTGCCAATCGCCGAGGTGTTTGAAGAATTGTTCATCGTCGCTGTTTGGCAAGGTTGCCAATCACCAGCGCGAAAACTTCGGATTTCAACTTCATTGACAATACCTACCATAGGGCTGAGATAAAAGATATCTACTGCTGGCGATCCGGAGCCAGGCAGCGTCTTCACTTGCTGCCAGCCAAGGTTTTCGAGAACTGTGCGGATTTCAGCGGCTAGACTACGCCGCCAGTTGCAAGAGGGAGGGGTCGTAACGTGTATCGGGTAGTCGCGATCCCGATATGCGGGACGACCAAATGTTCGAGCGGGTGTTGGTCGAATTCGCGCGTCGGGTGGTCCTAGCCCTGATTCACGGATATGACCGACTCACGACAGGAAGAGGGGCCTTGTGCCGTAATATGTGGCGCCCGTTGGATGGGCCTCAGGATGGGTCTCGAAGAGTCGAGACGGAGAAATTTTGGGATGTGTGGATATCTCCAGACCCGAGGAGAGGCGAGTTGTTCTCGTCTCGAATTGGGTCAAGAGACGTACCGAACGAGGGCCCTCGAGACACGAGGAGAGGTTGGTAGAGTCGCCTCGAATTGTGTCAAGAGGATGGATGTGAGAGGGTCTCGAGTCACGAGGAGAGACGGGTCATGACGTCTCGAGTTTTGACAAGAGACCGAATGTGTGGGACTCGAGTCACGAGTAGCGGCGAACGGACTGCCAACCCGTGAGTCGTGAATCGTGACAAAGAGTGGATGATAATTGCTTGTGTAGCACGTATAAAAACGAGTATTTGCCGTGGAGCGCATTGTGCGAGTATGATCTCCCATGTCGGGTATAGCCTTCGTTGCAGATCCGCATGGGAATTATGGCCAGAGGCCCCAGGTGGATTTTATGGCGTAGGGATACATAGTATCATGAGCCGTCCAATTGCACCCATGGACCCAGAGTAGCAAACTGGGGGGACGCGGTGGCTCGCCGTGCCTTGGAATGCAATCCGTAAAAAGGATTTACCACCTGGGTGATCTACTAATAAAAAAAAAAGACTACGCCGCCACGAGCTTCTGGGCCTGTCTCTTCTTTGATGCCCATCTGGATTCCAGTTAAGTGCCTCTCTGCAGGTCTCGTTTTCATCTCTTCGAAGCGTGTGCCCAATCCATCTCCACTTGCGATCCCGAATCAAGATTTCTAGCGCGTTTTGATGACACAGGCGATGTAGTTCCACGTTTAAGATCCAGCGGCATAACAATCCACAGGCAGCGATTTACAAAAACTTGCAGTTTTCGCGTGGTTACCGCATAGTTATGTGCCCAATTTTCGCACCCGTACAACAATACGAATTGACGATTGAGATTAAAAATTCGGATTTTTGTACGAAGAGAGATCTGGCGTGAGTGCCAGGTTTTTCTGATCCGGGTTTCGATGTCTTTCTTGGTACAACCAAGAAAGATTTTCTTTGTTGATTTCCATCGACTTGGTCTTTTCGACTTTGATTTTAAGACCTGCTGCTTTGGAGCTTTCAGTGAGGTCGTCGAGTTTGCTCTGTATGTCTTGTTGTCTTTGGGCGAGCAAGATAATATCGTCTGCTAGGTCAAGGTCGTTCAGTTGCTCCATTGTCGAAGGATTCCACGGCAATCCTCGGTTTGGTCTACAGTCAATCGATCCAGTCAAGATCTCATCCATTACGATGAGAAAAAGCAGCGGTGATAAAATACATCTTTGTCTCACTCCAGCAGTTACCGGGATAGGTTCGGACAAGACACCGTCGTGCAAGACCTTGCACGAAAATGCCTCGTACTGTGCTTCGATGAGATGGACTAGTTTCTCTGGGACCCCTCGTCGTCTAAGAGCAGCCCAGATGTTTTCGTGGTTCAGTCGGTCAAATGCTTTTCCGAAATCAACGAACACCAGCAAACGGGAGTCCTGGAACTCGTCGATTTGTTCCAGTATTTTTCGTAGCGTTGTGATGTGGTCATTGTGGTTCACATGATCGCCCGGACCGAAATCCAGCTTGTTGCCGTCGGAGGGTAGCGTAAATTTTCTCCTGGATCCACTTGCAGAGTTCTTTGAGGGTTGAACAGATTAACGTTCTGTCTCACCAGTTATCGCTCTCTGTCAGATTTCCTTTTGTTGTAAACTGGGGTAGCACGGATTCAAGAATGAATAACACGTAGTTACTTAACACTTCATATTAAAAATGACGATTCATTAGACGAAGTAAAATACGTCGGGACTATACGTTTACAAAACAAAACATTAAGTGATTGGTTGTTGTTGTTGTTTTCTACCCGCTGGTTGGCGCGTCAATCGGCTGACAGATAGGCTGCCAGCAGTCAGCCCAGCGGTATTGCTTGTAGGGTGTTTCACGCCCTAATATCTCCTCCCTTAATACAGCCGGTGCGACTTGAACCGGATCGGCGGTCTTCTGGCCGAGAAGAACGACGAGGCACCTGCACAGCTGTTCATTGACCTCTGCTGGATCAGCAGAGCTTGATGATGATGGAGAAGGAGACGTTGAGAGAGAGACGGGACATCGGTGAAATATTTGGAGATTATTGGAACCGAACTTCTCCCCTCTCGAATGTTTCGAAATGGTTCAGCCTTGCTGTGCGATTGTGCTGTGGTGAAGTGCTGGATGCTGAATTTTTGGAACGTGGTGCTGCCTCAAATGACTCCGACGATGTGAATGGTTTGGCACTCGTGTTGCAAAAAGATGAAATCGGCACCGACCAGAGCCCAAAAGCGTCGAACAAATCGATACCGAACAAGTTAAACGATTTGTCGACCACGTGAAATGTCCCACGGCGCTGCTGGCCATTGACGTTGACATCACACTGGAACTTGAAAAGGAGCTGGAGGGGGGCACCAGAAGCCGTAGATGCATTACCTAGTGCGGGGGTGGTGGAAGGCTTCCCGATTTTCTCCCACACACGCTTCGATACCACACTGATGTCGGATCCAGTGTCCAACTGCAGTTGCACTTCAGCACCGTTAAGAAGATGAACAAATTTTTGGTTTTGTTGCACTGCATTCACTTTCACTGCATTTGCCCGAAAAGTTTTATTTTTGTTCTTGCGATAGGGTTTTGCACTTTTGTTTTCGGATAAACAATAACCGTCACGGTATCCGTTGTTGCCACAATCACTACACTTGTGGTCCTTGTACGAGCACTCACGAGTGTAGTGCATTGCGCCGCACTTCCAACAAGGGGTTGGGGGAATGTTTATGGGGGAATACACTTTTTTCGGAGAACTTATGGAAATTTGTTTCCGATTATAGTTTCGCTCCACGAACTGCACTGCTGGTGGTCCGGATGTTTCCTCGATCAGAGCAGTGTCTCTCTTCAGACACATCAGCCGCTGGCAGTCTTCAGAAAGCTGCTCCAAGGTCACGTCGTTCCGGTCCTCGATTTTTGCCAACAGTCTAGTACGCACCTCTGCATCACACTCCGCTTTCTTGCCGCAAAAAAATAATAAACATTTGAACTGCTCCTCCGTTAATTTGCTCAGTTCAAAATCGACCGCGTTCTTGTTTACACGGCATGAAAATGAAACGTAATCTTCGGTGGACTTTTTCGTTGTCTGCAGGCAACGATACCGCTTGCTGATGAGCGATTCAGCAGAACCAAACAGGATCCCCAATTTCCGAACTGTTTCATCGAATTGGTAGTCCTTCGGTAGTTTCGGAAGAATGAAGTTGACGTACCGTTCATGTTCGGCGGAACCCATCTTCCGGAGAAGCAAACGCACTTTTGCTTCGCTGTCGAGCCGGGAAGCGTCTTGCTCGAACAGGTCCTTGTACCGCGCGTACCAAGCCACGAACGTAATGTTGTTGTCCGGGTCGTACCGGAACTCCTTAATGTGATGCGACAGTGAATCTAAAATCACTTCTGGGTTTGATGCAATTTGCACACTAATTGATGACAGCGTACGGAGGAACATTTCTTGCTGCTGCCGCATGAATTCCTGCTGCTGATTGAGCATTTGTGTCGCAAATGCTTGCAGCTGTTGGAGGAGCTGGGAAAGGAGTGCGTCGGATGCTGAGAGGTGGTGTGTTGATTGATACGACTGTTGCTGTTGCTGCCCGGGGAACTGTTGAGAAAGTCCCGTCGGTGGCTGCTGACCGAACTGTGTGGGGCGAACAAAGCTTGCCATGCCAGCTGGGAGGGACTGTTGTCCACTGGGGAGCCCGTTGATGGTCCCATTTGATCCAGCGGCTAGATCCGAAGTACGGTTATGTTCTTCCGAATCCATTTCACACCGTTGTCGTTTCCGCGTGGGGGAATTAATTTTGCGATAATTCGGTGGATTTCACGGAAATTAAACGACCGACTCGTCGCCCCTGTTGTAAACTGGGGTAGCACGGATACAAGAATGAATAACACGTAGTTACTTAACACTACATATTAAAAATGACGATTTATTAGACGAGGTAAAATACGTCGCGACTATACGTTTACAAAACAAAACATAAAGTGATTGGTTGTTGTTGTTGTTTTCTACCCGCTGGTTGGCGCGTCAATCGGCTGACAGATAGGCTGCCAGCAGTGAGCCCAGGGGTATTGTTTGTAGGGTGTTTCACGCCCTAACACCTTTCGTCTTGACCTTTACGAGGATATCCTGCATCCATTCGGCCGGGAATGTTGATGATCAGCGCTCCGAGCTGCGGGTTTTGTTAGCCATCGATATTTGTGAATCGGAAGAGTTTTTCAAAATGTTCAGTCCAACACTTGAGCTGATCTGTTCGATCTGTCAACAGCTGACCTGCTCGGTCTTTCAACAGCACTCTTGCATGAGTCCTTGCACAACTATGGCGGCGAGAAATATCATATAGTAATCGGATATCTCCAATGGCGGCGGCTCTTACTTCCTCTTCGGTTAGGGACTTTTTCCAGGCTCTCTTGTCTCGTTCACAAGTTCGTTTAACTGCCTTTTCCAGCTCCGCATATCGTAAGCGATCGGCTGCTTTGGCTGACCCGGTAAATGCCTGCTCACTTAAGAATTTCGCCTTTCTCCGATCATCGACCAACCTCCAGGTTTCATCCGACATCCATTCACTTCTTCTTCCACAGACTTTACCGAGAGTACCATGGCTCGTCGTCATTCTTGATTGCACACCACTGTTCTTTGGCTGTTCCGAAGCTCGAAATTCTAGCTGTTCAACGTATGCCCTTTTCACCTTTGGGTTTTCCAGCCGGTGGACGTCGTATCGACCCAGCTGAGTGACTGGATGAACACCGAACTGTCAAACTTACGTTTTTAATTTTTTTTCCTCGGAAAATTTCCCAGTTTTCGCGACGTGTTGCGGATTTTCTAGCGTAAAATGCAGGGACCAGCCGTTTTTATCGATGCCCAGATCGAAGGATCACATACCATCTTTTTGATCGTTCATAATGCAAGTTTTCCTCTAAAGGGCGAACCACGTTTAGCTACTAATGTATAGCGATAGATGCAACTACTAATAAGGACATCGCTTTTCACCGATAAGGCCGATATATTTAGTAACAAACATAAAATTACGGTGATTTATCTCTTCATTAAAATTAAAAAAATATTTACAGTTTAGCGTCTTTCTCTCTTGTAGTTACGAGAAGGGGACCGGACACGATAATCCTGAGCCGAAGGTCGGAAACTAGACCTCCACCCTCGGCAAAGCCATGCATAGTGTCCGAGTTTGTTGCATTTAATGCAACGTTGCAGTGGTCTTCAAGTTTGCGTTTGACTTGTTGTGCGCTTCTAAGGTGGTCCAAGTACCTGGCGGAAGATTTTTTCTAAATCATTTTCTAATATCTCCGTCAGCTCGTAGAGTTTTTGGCAAATTTCCGGCACCGATCTCCGAAGGATGCCATGCAGCAACTCTTCGAAGTATTCAGGCCTAAATTCGCCAATTTTGACCTTAGCCTCCAGCCGTAGCACCCAGTCGGAGAACGATTCCTTTTTTCCATCCGCATTTCGCGGAGCTTGATTCGCTCGTAGCCTGAATCGCACAGTTCGTGAAAGTAACAAGTCAGTGCTGCAATGGCATCCTTGTAAAGGTCTAATATTTGTATGCCGGCGTTGGTGCATGATTCAATAATTCGCTGAAGATAGTCTCCGGCAAAAATCTTAATGGCCGTCAGTTTAGTTACTCCGTCCACTGGCATTTTGCAGGAAGCAATGCGCTAAAATTGGTCTCTGTATCGCATCCTTTCACATTTCTTCTCATTCGCGGGAACCTCCTTATCGAATGCCTTAAGAGGCCATGGCCCGGACAGAAAGTCGCTCATGCCTAAGGAAACAAAAAAAAATTGTGTACAAAACAAAATTTAACAAATTTATCGGCTTTATCAGTAAAAAGTGATGTCCTTTTTAGTAGGGGCTTCTTAAGATAATGAAATTTTATAGATGGACTGAATATTAGAAGAAATGGAAGATGGTGAAAATGAGCGGGTAGAATTTACTTAGAAGCATTATCATCACATATCAAATTTTTGTTCAGCACGGACCAACTACTATGAAGTGGTAGATACAGATAGAGTTGCATCTACCCTCGCACATTAGTAGGCCTAGCGTGGTTCGCTCTACGAGCGGAAAATTTGCGAACGATTAAAAAGATGGTATGTGATCGCTCAGATAAGCTCCCCCAGAAACGGATCTATCGATGTGTAGCCTTCTCAGTTTGTTATCATCGCGTACAATACAACCAGGGTTTGGTTGCGAAACGGTACGGTCGACAGTCTGATAGTGAACTACCACCGTTGCTATGATGTCCTGTTTATTTTGATTCTTTTTTAGCCACAGTTTTTTTTTTTAAATTTTTATGAAGAGGTTAATCATCGTTATGTATGTTAGTTACTTTATTCATCGGCTTTAAAAATAAATTCAAAACTTACAATAATTGGAAGAATTGACAAAATGGCAAAATTGAGTCCAGTTTTTTCAAGGCTCGTAGGTCATCGAATGTGTACAGTTGCCATTTTGATTAACTCCTATTCTAAATTGATTCGAACTTTTCAAATCAAATTAAAGCTCTAGAACTTTTATTACGGTTGCCATATACCTAGGTAAAACTGTTAGCCGAAAATTGACTATTTTCCGTATTGATACAGTAGAAAACTTATTGTTAACGTTTTTTCTCATCTTCCAGGCCTGCGAGATCCCCTCGTCGCAGAATGAGTACTCGCACTACGTGTGCGACGACAATGGGGATGTGAAGTGTCTGCCGGGATGGCAGGGAGATCTGTGTGACGTTCCGATCTGCAAGAAGGGCTGCGATCCACTGAATGGGTACTGTAAGAGACCGGGCGAGTGCCGCTGCAAGTTGGGCTTCTATGGAGAGAACTGTAATCGCTGTATTCCACTGCCCGGGTGTCAGCACGGTGGCTGTCAGGTTTCCTTCGAGTGCGTCTGCCATAAGGGCTGGGACGGGATATTCTGCTCGGAACGTGAGATGAGACACTTAACTTAAAGGTGTTCTCAATTTGTGTAATGATTTTTTTTTTAATATTTTAGCGATCTGCCGTGAGGACTGTCATCCATCTCGTGGTTACTGTGAAGCTCCCGGAGAGTGTCGTTGTCGATTGGGATGGGCTGGACCGACTTGTCGCGATTGCCAGGTTCTACCGGGATGTGTTCACGGAACATGTGGCAAACCCCTGGAGTGCAAATGTTTGCCCGGCTGGACTGGAATTCTGTGTCAAACGGGTATTTAACGAAAATATTTGAAGACTAGAAGAATATTTAAAAATTATTTTTGATTTTAGCTATCTGCTCGCCAAATTGCAGTCGGGAGCACGGCTATTGTCGACGGCCTGGAGAGTGTCGTTGCCGTATCGGATGGATGGGTAGCGATTGCAACAAATGTCACCCATATCCGGGTTGCAAAAATGGAGACTGTCGTCGTCCCTGGGAATGCAACTGTAAGCCTGGCTGGGGAGGAATGTTGTGCGATGAAGAACTCAACTACTGCGAAAAGAATCCCAATACCTGCGCTAACGGTGGCAAATGTACTTCGTTGATTAAGGACGACGGTTTCTTCCGATGTGAGTGTCCTTCCGGATACAAGGGCAAGAACTGTGAGATCTTGCCACCCTCGATGACCACCAGCAGTACGACTGAGGCTCCAACAACGACGGTTGCTTCATCAGCTGGAAGCTCAGAAGAAGCTTCAACGATGGGTTCTTCCAGCGATGAGCACGACGAACCGGAACAGATGACCAGCCTGAGGCTACAGCTGGGTAATGTTACCACCCAATATCCGGGGGAGGATTACCTGAACGATGAGTTTAGTTCGGAAGACATAGATAATGAAGCCTAGAAAAAAACCTTATCGAAAAAACATCTCAAAAGTATTCGTTTCATACGAAAGCATTTAACTATTTATTCATAAATATTTATAAACTTTATTTATTTTGAAATTTAAAAAATAAATTATTTTACTCTTATCTAAAAAACAAACTGATTCAACCGATTCAATCCGTTGGAAGACTTTCCAGCAAATCGACAACCATTTTGTTGCTCTCCAAGATATCACAATTTTTCTTCGGTTTGGTAGATCCTGTGGTCGATTTAAACGATCGAATCCGCGAGTGGCCGAAGCTAAAGTTTTTCATGCATTTCGGAACCTCCGTTGTTTGATCACTAATTTTGGCTGTTGCTGCCGCTGAATCCACGTCCATCTCACCGGAACTCGTTGAAGATTGTTTTACAATTTTGTCCCCTTTTTTAGTGTTCAGGGACTGAGTGTTCCCTTTAGTTAAACCAGTAGAAGATGATTGTTTATCGAAGCGGAAATTGTGGGGAAATTTGTGCTCCTTGATGCAGTGATCGCGACGCTCGCTTGGTGTTTGACTTTTGTGTGGACACTCCTCCAGGAAACAGGCGTACTGGAAGTGATCGTAGGTTGTTTTGAAATCGGCTTTTTATGATTTGTGGTTTAGGAATAACGAAAATACATTCGAATGCGACTTTTCAGCGAGTTTTGATAATTTTTTTTTAATAACAAATAGGAACAAACAAAACTGACAGAAATTTAATAAAAAAAAAAAATTGCCAAAAATACAAATGATAAGAATGAGCAGATGTCCGCGAGTTCAAACCCGAGAGTAAACATCGAACACAGTTGTACGGGATAAATTTTTCAATAGCTATCCGGAAGGGTGTGGCAGCCAAATGGGTCATGTCGAATTTCACAAACCGACCGCATACATTTTGTAGATTGACCCAAAAAACTTACCTATGCAAAATTTCAGCTCAATCGGACTCGATTTACGGGAGCCTCAAAAACGCTCAAAGTTTCGGTTTTTCGAACCTCAAAAATCACCAAAGGGGGGACACCAAAAGAAATCGGAAAAATTAAAATTTCAATTTTGATTCCAAATGACTCAAAATTGCATGAATAAAAATAACAGAAACGAACTAAATATTAAAATAAATTATATAATTAATTCAAAAATTACAAAAAGCAAATAACTTCAATTTTTTATGAAAATTGCCCATCTTCAATTCAGGGATGGAATTATGAATCTCGTAGGAGTAAATGTAAATGATGTTCAAATAGAATATGATGCATATGAATGATAAAATGACGATAACGATTCAATTACCAACTCAACATACCATCGGTTTCCGGGCAGCTTGCACCTGTGCGGCAAAGTAGGAATCATGCGTTTCCGACAGGTGCAAATCCAACAGGTGGGCATTGGGCAGCGTTTTCTTACAATCACCACAGGCATACCGATGCTGCAGGTTGTAGTGTCCCTCGTAATCCTGCACGTTCGAACAGCTGTACCGACAACCCGGAATGTTGCACGTTATAACTCTGAAATTTAATGAACAGATGAATCAGTTTTGAAATAATTTAGTAAGTTAAGTTGTTCGATTTGTTAAATATAG
This sequence comes from Uranotaenia lowii, assembly GCF_029784155.1. Classification (NCBI taxonomy): domain Eukaryota; kingdom Metazoa; phylum Arthropoda; class Insecta; order Diptera; family Culicidae; genus Uranotaenia; species Uranotaenia lowii. Next base: position 411,417,493 of record NC_073692.1, read on the forward strand.
GTATATCTCACGTTTCTTCTTCCGGTTCCGCTGAAAGCTTCTCGATGTCGCTCAGCACTCCGAGTTTGACGAACTTGTTCAGATAGAAGTTGCCTTCCTGGAAGAACTCATCATCTGCAGCACGAACGCCGACACCGAATTTTTCCAACAAACCGAGCACAGCTTCCGAAGAGGTGAAACTGTTGGACATCCCGGAAAACAATAGTCAGTTATAACAAACCAACCTTTAACTGACAAATTTGCGCCACTTTTAACTATAAATGTCGCGTGTGGTAGGGGAGATGAGGGCATAACGAGCACCCGAGGCATAATGAGATCTACGCTTTTCTACGAAAGTGCGTATTTTCTTAAATAAATTTTCATGAGGATTTGTTTCGTACTTCCTATAGTATTAATTTTTCACAAATAAAGGAATCTCCTTATCATCTTTACAGAGATATTTAAAAAAAACTAGCTTGGTTCTCAAGTTACGAAAATATTATAATTTTTGAGCACCACGAAATAAGCTCTTATGATCTTAAAATAACCTTGATCTATAATGTACGCACTGCAACATGATGTACACATTGTTTCTCAATTTTTACCATCAAAAAATTTTTGATTTTTCACTTTTATCAATTTTAAAACACGTTTTTACTTAAATTTGTTGACTAGAGGCATATAGAGCACCATATTATCGAGGCATAATGAGCATTTTCTGCCGTAGAATCTAGCAGCGAATTAAAATTGATTTAAAGCGCCACACCTTGACTAGTTTTCATCCGACAATTTAGCCTATTGGTAAGGTGTCGGAGAGGTAATCAAAAGACTAGAGTTAGATTTCTGTTCGAGGTGATTTATTTCCATTCACAATTCATGATCGATTTTTTTATTGTTACATTATACGGCTAGTAGCATCATCCTCCGAACAAAGCACTTAATGTATGAGCGTGCGTGAATTGTTTGTATTCTAGAAACAGACCTAGATTATTTTGTTATTGCTTTGTTTGATGAATCTACGACTTACCTGACTTCATCGAATTGAATTCGCTGCTAAATTCCCCGGCAAAAACGCACATCTTGCTCTGATTAATGGTGCTCATACTGCCTCAGGGGGGGTTCTCATTATGCCTCCACAGTGGCTGGTTTTCAGCTTTTGGCAAAGTTTTTTAAAATGCATTTTTCAACGTTTTCATCTAGTTTTTCACGTTTCAGCCCGTTAAGGAAAAGGCTTTTCAAGTGTCTGAACACGAAACAATAATGTAACCTCCATATTATAGCTATTTTCTATGGTTAAATAACCGTTTTCCTTAAGGTGGCCATTATGCCCCCATCTCCCCTATTTTTGTTTTTGCCGGGTTTAAAAATCTGTGGATTTGTTTTGGTTTTATATCGACAAAATATCGAAAACTCAAGCTAAAAGGTTACAAAACCCACCACCAGAGCAAGCTTAAATGCATAAAGAGATGTGAGGCGTCTAGCAGCAAACGACAGCACAAGATAAATTCAAATCCACGGTTATTTAACAGGAGGAGAGAAAATAAAATAAGATCGTTTGGGGAAAAATTGAATTTTCAATAAAGGCCAACACAATGAAATAGAAATTGGAATTCATTTTCGTCCTTAAAAGTGTTTTGCTTTAAAATTTCTGCTACTCTACATTTATACAATTTTCGATACAATTCTTTCAGCAACAAAATTAAAAAAAATCGAAATCCGCAATATGGATTCTAAAATCGCAGAACGAAATCTTAAATCGGAAATTTGAAATCTGATATACAAAATCCGGAAATCCGAGATCTAAAATATGAAATCTGATACAATTTTTCATCTGAAATTTGATATCTCTGTACTCTTTAATGCATAATTGTTTTTAAATGGGAAAAGCATGCAGTTACTGAATAAATTTGAAATCTGATATCAACATTCTGAAATCTGAAATCTAAAACATGAATTCTGATACAATTTGAAATCTGAAATCGAGAATCTTATATCTGAAATCTAATATCTCTACTCCTTAATGCTTAATTTCTTTTTTAAATAGGTCAAGCAGTTACTAAATTACTCAAATAAAATGATCTAAATTCGAATAGTAGAACAGAATTCGAATAGTAGAAAATTCTAAATATAATCGAACTGCCTTCGAGGCAAGCAAGGCAAACAATCGACCTGCCTTCGAATCCTAATTGAAAATCAATCTAAAAAATAAAAAATAATCGATAGCCATCAACCATGAGTAATTGTAATTATTATTAATTTTTTGTTTTTCTGTTGACCTTAATATATTTTTTTAATCTAGTTCTACGATAGCCTTGGTTTAATTTTGTACATCCATTTTAAGCTTAATTAGAATCTAGTAAATTTTTGTCGTGTTCTGTGGATTCTCTGATAAGGATATCTTAACATTGAGATTCACATGTTAACGTTATTTTAGTATTTATTCTCGTCTATTCTCTTGCCACTACACACAAAAAAAGCATAGTAAAATTACTAAATCCGTGGTTTAAATGAACAACACACAACCATATTTTTGAGTCAATAATGTTTTGTTCTTGAAATTACTTCGCGCATAGTATTTTTACTATGTGTTTGTTCTTGCTGCGCATAGTAATTTCGACTACATTTTGTAGTAAAACTGTTATTGACAGAATGATTTCGTTTACTTCGTGCATAGTAAAAGTACAATTTTCCATTATTAAAGTAATATGCATTATTATCAAAATGTGTATCGTACCATGATAGAAATTATAAAAATTACATGGTATAATGATCTTTCAGCACGATAAAATCCCCATAAATTATGATATTCATTTTATTAAATTTCAATTTTTATTTATTCATTTTTTTATCCACATTACTTCACTTAACGATTGTGTTATAGCACCACCGGTCGGGGAACTCGGGCTGCAGCGAAGAGAACAGACTCGCTGATTTAGATGCACTTAGCGACTGAAATGAAAATTAAAAAAAAAACAGAAAAACAATTAATTGGTTAATTATGAGAAATTAGAAAACACTCCCAAGCAACATTTTAAACTCCTGATGGTTTTATAGGAAAATCTGGAGGTTTTATAATGAAATTACAACAGTCTTGATAGCCGTGAAACGTATTTTGACAAGACCGTAAACAGAGCTATCTTCAGGATATCTACACAACGATTATAAAACCTGTTTAGAAAACCTCAATCGATTTTCAGAATATTTTATCCTCCGTGTATATAGCGGTTTTGAAAGCCACTATAAAGCAATTTCAAAACCTCGCTATAAAACTCATGAAACGTCAAATGTCAACAAACAGCTATAATCGGATTGATTGATGTGATGAAAACAATAAAGCCAGCGAGAAGAATTGCAAACAGCAGAAATAGAATTATTTTTCTTTCATCTGCCAGCAATGAAGAAGGTAACTTTCTCATTATTTGACCATTTAATTACAGTTTGATTATATTTATTTTCATTTAAATAGGCACGGGTCAACCGGATATCGAGAAGAAGGCAAAAAAGTGTCACCTGCCTTTCGCTGACTGCTGCAATTAGATGATCCGGTAAAAACTTACTCTATCCGGATGTTTACCCTGATGGTCGAAATGACGGTATCGGAGGATAATTTGTGCGAGTAACAATCCGAACCAAAAAAAATACCGTGTTGGGTGTCGGAGCAGTAATCGTAGCCGTACCGTTATTGTGGAACTGGATTGAGAACTGGATAAAACGGAACAGTACGCGCTGGAGGATATCGGAGTTTCGGAAGGAAGGTCGGTGAATCAAAATGCCTTGGAACAAAAAAAGAGTTCTTGTTAGTGACTGTTAGTGAAATCAGTGTAAATAAGTGTTGAATTGATTCTAAAATTGTGAAAAGTAAATAAATAATGGAAGTTAAACACCAGAAAACCCAAATACTGTTTTATATTTATTTGTTTAATTGAATCGATTGAATTAAAAGAAAAATTAGCTCTGCTTTATCTGCGTGTTATCATTTCACCTGTTCTTCAGAGCTGATGGATTGAAGACATACAAATGGTAAAAAAAATAAACTAATATGTGTGCCGGTTGAAACGCCATTTTTTCACAAAATATTGCGACTTCAAATATTTGTTTTCTATGGATATTTGAAAAAGTAATCATTATTTTCCGTAAATGGTATTATTTGACGTTGCTCTAAAACTATACTTTCTCGAATCCTTACACAAATTACTAATAAAATAGATTTTCCTAAGAACCAGTATGATTTCTCGAATACGAAAATATTGTAACATAACAGTTCCTGTAGTAGTTATAAACGATTACAAACAGTGTAAAAAACGTTTAGAAAATGATATCTGAAACCATAAAAAACATTGCACTTATCTTGAATTCCAAAACGACGGTCTGTTGAATATGGCGTTAAGTTATGTTACTGTTTAGAACTGTTAAAACGATTGTATGGAGAAACTATTCTAAAAACAGTTAGGTTAAGATAAAAAATCTGCTTATGGAAAACGTATTTTGTTCATCAAACTATAACGGTTTCAGTTTTTCTTTAAGTTCTCTTTTAATGAAACATTTACAGGTATGGTTTTTTTTACGATCTGTCATATCGTTCTTTCAACGTTATTCGTACTTTTATCATAGCCGTCTAGCACGCACACATTCATAGTTTTTTTGTTTACTGAATAAAAACACAGAATTTAAGATTTATAAATCAATGATTTTAATTGATCTCTTCTGTCGTACTTGGAATCGAGTTCCCGAGTTCTAAACTTATTTTTTTTCGCAACTCTTCCGACGCACAACCTTTCTCGGAAAATTCGTTAAATGAATGCCCGTTTTTTCTCAACTGCACGCTTAACTCCTTTCACAAATTCGTCAGATTAAATTTGATCCATCTGGATTCATCACTGACAGCCATTAGGCTTGTTCAATGCATTATAAATCCCATAGTTCTTAACTAGTTATCTATAATCACTACAATTAATTCAATCCGATTACTCATTTTTATAAATGTATCTTTCGTCTGTAGTTGTATTCACTACATCTTCGTGATTCACAATTTATAATTTTACACTGATAACACTATCCTCCTCCTGGAATGGGAATGGGGCCATTTAATAAGTTTCCGATAAGAGGAATGAAATGTTGGAGCATCGAGTGGCTCCAATCGTCCTGCCCGAAGATGAATATTTTGCAGGAGTTCTGGAACGCCAACGAGGTATGTCGCGGTCGCAGGAGTTCTTAAAACCGCTAACGGGGCTGGTACATCTGATAAGTGATGATTTTCGCTGCTGGAAAAAATTTTTCCCCCAGAAGGGCAAAAGTTTTCAGGCGCCATTTCTCCTGTGGGTAGTTATGATCTGAAAATTAAATATTCCACCGTATTTTAAAACATAAAAGTAAATAAAACTTATCAAAAACTTACGTGATGCGTTTTTCTTTATGTTTCGCGGTTCATAAATGTGAAATATACTTTTAAAATTGAAGTTAGTTTATAAAAACGCGCTAGACCGGACTGCCGGGAAGCAATTGCGAAGCAGAATTTTGCGGCTGTGGACAGTGGTGCCAACCACATCGATTTTCCTTTGCATAGCAATTCATAAAATATTAAAAAAAAAAAAAATTAAGTGTTCTGTTGATTCTCTGACAGTAATGTAATATCCTGATATTGAAGTCATGGGATTTATGTTTTTTTCATACAAATAAGCTTTATATCTCTTGAACAAAGAAATTTATTCACGAAATTATTCTCAAATTTACACCTTTTTCAACCTTGTATTTTATGTTGTCAAATGCATGATTGCAAGATAATTGTAGGCTTTATGGGCCCTATTACGAGTCAGTCACGAGTCATTTTACTCGAGTGAGCCGTTTTGGTATTACAGAAGTCGAGTCGAGTCTACTGCTTGAAAGTTAGTGACTCAGCTGTCACGATTTACCGAGCCAAGTTTGCTTTGATCCGGTTTTTAAATTCGATCAGTTTCACTCGACTACCACAATACGACATTTCGCTCGACTCGAAAGTGACTGGAATCGAATCGAGTTATTCGACTCGTTTTATGTAATAGGACCCTATGTGAAATAGAAAAAAAAAACCAAGCAAGCATGAACTTTGCATACTCTTCGAAATATTTTATAAATCAAAAGAAGCTTTATTCCTTTACTAATTAAAAATGTATTTGAATGGGGGTGAAAACAAAATATATTTTACACATTCTTAATAAAAGATTTTTTTTTATGTTTGAAAGATATTTTAATAATTAAGAACTGATTTTTGAAAAACCATATGGCACCGCTGACCCGTGTCTAAGAAAATTTTTGATGTGAATGTGACAGGTGTGACATAAAGCATGGACGCTATGGGTTACAGTTCGAGATCATTTTAACGGTTATCGAAAAATTTAAGTAAATCGTTCAGACCATTGATTCACAGTTCCAGATACCGTAACTTTTTCACATGAACGTTCATGTTTCATTCTAATCGTTGTCGAAATAAAGTTTTAAATAAGAGCTACGGTTACAGAGACAATTACTTTTCCTGGAGACGTAGTTGTATCGTATAGACTGTTTGAGATATAGTTTTTTAGTATGCGGGTTGGTTTTGAAATATTTGTATTAAACTCATCTAATTCGTAAAATTATGGAGGGGCGTATATTATTCACTTCTTTTTCAAAAAAATAATCGATAAAATTTTATGCGCACCAATTTTAGGAATATAATATAGCGAAAACCAAACATAGTTGTTCGGCTAATTGATTTTATGATACTCTTAGTTTTGTTGACGAGGGATCGATGATATTTTATTTTGTCATCATGTTGTTATTCCAAATGCAATTTTAAGACCGAAATAAAAAAAAAAGAATGACAAAAGTTTTTTTTTCTGCAACGAATTGTTTATCTTTGAATCACCCCTCAGCAAAGACCTGTCAAGGCCTTCAGGTTTTATAAGCTTCTTGTAATGTTCTCTTCAGAACCTCCTGTAGGTGGGCCTTTTTACTCTTATAGGTGTTTTAATGGTGTTTTAATGGGGTTTATATAACAAAACGTTGTTTTATAACGAAGTTTTGAAGTGCCCTTCCAGATTGTTATAGAACTTAAATTGTTACTTGGGACTTATCAGTTTGCTTATTCAATGACCAGTTGATTAGTTTGGAAAGAAAACAAAATTCCACTCACCTGAAAAACTGCATGTCCTCCGGCCAATTGTTCCCGAAATATTAACTTGCTACACCATCGAGGGAGGTTCCCCGGTTGGGGAACTCGAGGATAGCATTAGCCGACACTAAAAGAAATTGAAAAAAAAAACAGTTAACCTTTCTTGCACACATTGGATTGGAAAAATGTTAAATTTGCTTATCCAATGAGCAGCATTTTAAAGGAAAAAAAACACAATCTAACTTACCTGAAAAATGCATTTCCGACCATACTGCCCGAATAGAATTGCACCGTGAAAAAACCATGAATTCCATATTCACTGACCATAAATTGCATGGTTTACACCATGATTATAATCGTCCACGATACCGTGAATACACATTGGAATTCATAGTTTACGACCATACATTTCATCGTTTCGGCAAAAATAACCATGAAAAAGGGGTATTGTTATGCAGCGTGACCATGAAAAAAATGGCGATTTCCCATACATTGAGAAGCCCAAAAATATGAAGTTCATTGTTGTAGCATCTTCCAATTTTTCATAGTAATATTATGAAAACCCGATGATTTTCATTGTTAAACCGCTGTAATCGAAATTTTTGCTTGGTGGGTTTTTTGTTTTCGTTTTTTCTGTCATAATTTTCTTATTTTGTTTAAATAAAAAAAAAAACAAATGAATTTATTGCCATTTATTATTAATTCTCATAATTTTAACACTTTACTCACACATTTCACTGGATTGGTCTGCGACAGGTTCCGGCATTCCGTCGTTCTGAGGCGAATTCCGGCATTCCGTAGCCGCCCCCAGTATCCATTGGCTATCGCCTCCTGTGCCTGATGCAGTGTTTCGGTTGTATTTTGCTAGAATTGATAGAAAAATGTTATAAAGATGATTGTCTCTTGTTAAATTGGATATTTATTGACTCACCGTTTCGCCCATCTCCGAACACTTCGAATAATTTTAAAAAAAATCCTTGAAACCCCGATTGCCGACCTAAAATAATTGCAAACAGGAAAAAAACGTGCTGTTCTGCAGCTGTCAAAAAACCACCCATACACGATAAATTTGGAAATTTAAATTCTTGAATAAATTACGCTCGCTGGATGTTCTTTTTACCATTAAGTTCATGGTCACATTTAAATTCAATGGAAAAGTAATGTGATACCATGGTTCTGTTCTATTCGGGTGATCAGCTATCCGGATCCGACAGCAAGAATAGATTCTTGTGGATTTCCACCCTCACCCGGAGCGTTGTCATTATCTCCCACAGCTGATTGGCCACATCAGTGTTGTCGAATTTGCCCCAGGTGCACATTACAAATCGCCGGACAATTTCAAAACGGCCACTTTATTGACGTACTTGCGGGGCAAAATTTGTTTTTTTCGCGTACCGAAATTGTAACCGACTGACGATATTTAACAAATTCAAGTGACTGTTAAAAATAATACATCTGAGCGTAACATTACTATGCACGTAGTATTTTATTAATATGAATGTATGATCAATGATGAAATTACCATGAGTATAGTATTCCCGACAACACGAAGGACGATATGTCAAAATTATCATGCTAATAGTAAATGCAAGAACACGAATCGTGCACTATCGGAATATCATGAGCATGGTAATTTCGACACGGGAAAATTACGATGAGCTGTCAAATTACTCATAGTAAAAATACTATGTTGTAGTATTATCGCCAAGATTTTTGGTAGAAAATACTAAATCATGGTTAAAAATACTAAATACTGGATATAGTAAAATTATCATGACGCCGTATTTGATAAACCTATGCAATTTTTTTCCGTGTAGTTTAAACAAAAAAAATCATTGGCTCTCTGCATGAGTATAGTTTCGATTACGTTTGTTATTGTTTTGTGCTGTCAACATGCTGACGTGATTCGAAAATGCTACACGATTTCAAAAATATTTAGGAAACAAAATCTTTTTTTAGATTGAAATTACATTTTTAGAATCCTTAAAAAGAAAATCTATTCTCCAAGCTATAATCTAGTTGAATAATTAAGGTGAATTTTACTACATTTTTGCGGGAATTTTTAAAAGAAAATTTAAAATCGTTCAAAAACGAAAAAGATTGCATACCCATAGGCGATAAACCTATCGACAATGTTGACTTCACAGTAACTTTATTTCGCCTCAAGTTATGCAATCTATTAAGTGATCCGTGAGCCACGTGTTAATAAATTTCGTCTTGATTTAATTTTAATCTTTCACGTACTTATTCAAAATGATTTTTAAAAAAATTTCCGAAAAAAAAAATCAATAATCAGTTAGGTAAATCTATGAATTTCTTTATTGGCAATTCACGAGATGATTCATCATCCTGTTCCACGGTCCAAACTGTCCCCTCAACTATGGCCAACTATAAAACAACAAACAAAGGCAAATTCTGCTGCTCCATCAGCAGGACGCGCTACAGTTTATTTTTCTTCGTTTCGATCCGCTTCTTTATTTTCGAAATGCTTGAGCTGAAACAACTTTTCAAGCTACTCATTTCAGCAATCTGCATTATGACGTAAAATCATCCAAGTTCTATTCTGCGTTAGCTGTATAGGTATACATAGATCGTTCTTGCTGATCAGGATTAAGTTTCTTCTGTTTTGTCATCAACTGTTATTACACCTTTAGAACTAGGAAGGTGCATGACGACTTCTCTGACTTAGCTTAGCTGAATGACGTTCTCCGGAATACCGTTGTTGGCGCGGGCTATAGCCACGTTAATCAAATGATGCGTATCGGATCACACACGCGGAAAACTGTTGACTCACAAAAGATGGCTCGTTCGGAATGACCGGAAGAAGGTGAACGGGATGAATCATCCTAGTCCAGTCCCAGTCCATTCCAACCACAACGGATCGGATCGCGGTATTTCTGCTGCCGATCGGTGTTCTGACTTGGCAAATTTCCATCCAACCAGGCAGAGGTTGAATGGCGAAGGTGAATCGGGGTGATAATTAAATGCTGCTTCTATATTTATTGCTCAATTGTTGGTCGGCCGAATTTGGATAACTGATTATCAAATTGAAGCTGATTGCGTACTTGTGAGCGATCTGGCTTGAATGGCAATCGTTGAGCTTGAGATTATCAAAGGCAAAAAAAAAAATTCAAATTTCTGATTTATATCTGATGATTTTCCAAGAATACAAATATAAGATTCTATCGCTTAAAGTGTCTATTCAAATCTTCTGAATGATTGCATCATGATTGAAACGTATGGTGCAAGTTAATATCCATATTATACAATAATAATTATCACCTCTATGACTAATACAATGGCAGTTGGTATTGTACATCTGCTTTTCCCAACTGTTAGCTCTTGGGCAGATGATAACATAAATAATATATGAATAATATTTCCCGGTAGAAGTTTTCCGTCGCTCGGAGCTGTCCGTTTCTACAATGCAAATATTGTAGCTGTTGCTTTGTAGCTAACAGTTAATTACAGGGTAGATTGTTGATGGCCTCACCACAAAACTACAGCCTTCTTTCTAGAAGGTATATTAGGATTAGTATTTATTTAGTCATCGATTCTTACTAAGTCCGGGAAGATGATACCCACCTGGCTAGAGGGAACTGACACTGATAGATTTATAGGATGTGAAAGTTAACTGAATCATGTTTTTTTGAAATTAATTATCTAAAATCCAGTTAAACATTTCTTGCCGTCACACAGTGGCCCAAACCCTAGAAAAGCTGGCAGAAAGTCGTTTTTTGAAGCGGTCAACATTATCTATCCATATATTTCAACGTGTTCCGGCACTTTCAGACTACACGAAACCATGAATATGATTGTCATAAGTTTACTCGTTTAAAAGTTTTCAAAGATTTTTCAGATGACCAGATATGTTTTCAGGCTGTTTAACCCTTCGTTTCATGAAGTAACAAATTTGCAACAATTAATGTGTGAAAAAAGTGAAAAATCGTATTTTATTTTCATTTTTTATCTTGATGTACACATTATTTCTAACTGTTAAAACTGATTTTTAAGGGAAAATAAAAATCATGAATTGAAGGGTTTAAACTCTGTATGTATTAACAAGAGGCCAGGGAAAATTTTCCAACATTTTGCTTTTAAAAATAATGTTTCATTTAAATTTATTTAATTTCATTAGTCTCAAAATTGATACGTTTAAAGCGATTGGCAGCAATAACTCATCCGAAAACCAATCCCCCTGTTAAGCAGCTGTTACATTTAACCCTCCAAAGCCGTTCGGGTCAATATGACCCGAAGCGCACATTTCAAACATCTTTATCATCATTCCAATATACTGATGAACTGGTAGTTTTGACAGACCAAGTATGTTCTATGAAAATAATGATCAAATTAACGCCAAAAAACTAAAATTTGAGTTTTTAAAATCGTTTCTTTGAGAAATGAAATACAGCTAAGCAAAGCCAAAACTGGATGTCGTTTTTTTAAAGTAAGACTTTTTTCTACCGGAAGATCTGTCATAGCGGTAAAAACTTTCATTGGACCCCAACATATCTATACATTGTCGGATAGATGGATTCTTGACAATTTCAAACATCAATGAAATAATTAAATACAGAAAAGCGGTCAGAAGTTATGAGTATTTTAAAAATAAAATTGATTTTTCGGACTTTTAACTTTCTGAACCAGTTTCTGAAAACCTGGTAATACATATCGACTTTATTTTGAAATTTTGAGTAATTAGAATAAATTACCTACACAATGAATATAATATCATCAAAATCATACAACTCATATTTCCCCGAAACGGATATTTAGCGAACGGCTTTGGAAGGTTAATATTTTTCATTATTATTCGGATACGATATTTGAGCGAATTTGCAAACATTTAAATTTAACTCATTCCCTCGTAATTATGTAGCAGTGTGTAGAAATAAAATGAAAACGAATCACCCCTCGGTGAACAAAAACAAACAAATACTTACACGAAAAGTGATTAACATCCGCAAAGTTGGCAGCAGTGGCGCTTACAAAAGGCGCAGTTCTGGAAAAAAAAGTCAGGCAAGGACAGGCGGAAAAGTCCAGCTGGTGGCGAAGTCGCCGAAAAACGGCAGCCAATTGCCGCAGGTAACGGATTTATCATCATCGCCATCCAGAGCGCAATTTTAAAACTCCCTCGCACAGTTCTTCTCCACCACAAAGCCCGAAAACGATTCTGCTCCACCAACAAGTGCCAGCAACTTTGTCGCTAGTACGCGAACCGTGCATTCCTTCCGACAACATCACTCTCGGAACCACAGGTAAGCGGAAATCAAATTCCTGCTAAAGCAGCGCGCTTACCGAAGCACCTATTCCGCAGATTTCGCTCGGCGGCAAAGCCAAAAGGAAAAATCCGCCTCCACCCAAAGCGAACACGAGGTGATCGCTGGGGAGGATTTCTACCAGCCAAAGGGTCGTAAGAGTGAGACCACGATTTTTCACTATTCCCGTTGCTGATCGGAACTTTTCATCCGACAGGGCCCTTTTTTGTGATACACAATTCTTCGCAAATCACCTCGCGAATCTATTTTTCAAATGACTGGCTCCCGTATCGACCTTTGTCGTACACTTCGCTTTCCCTTCCGGGAACAGTGGATCAAAGCAGAACATGGAGAATCCGGGAACCACTTGCTGCAGAATAGCCTGCTTGGCACATAATCAAGGTCGGAAATACTACCAAATTTTCGTCCACGCCGAGCCGCCCTCTAGAAGCTGTAAGGAGGAGCACCTCGTGGCCTTTCTTTTCGAGGATCTGAGGCACAACATTATCGATCTTGGGACAGCTGATGACAGAGCGGTCCGTCCCTTCATCGAGAACACACTGGGTCGACGGAACCGCTGTGAGCACCGGATCCCGGAACGAAATTGTGCGCTTAGAGGAATCGTAAGTTTTCTTCAGCTTTAATTAGCAGACAAGCATCATTAAATACAACGCAAGTTTGCGCAAACCGGATCCCGGATTGAAATTAAGGCAGAAACACAATACAGCGTCGGTCGTCGCGTCACGTCAGCGGTCAACGCTGTCGATAAGTACTAAAACGCGGACGCGACGCACCCGACGATTTTTGCATCACAATTCAGCGTCAAGAGACATCTTAGATGTCTCTTGACGCTGAATTGTGATGCAAAAATTGTCGGGTGCGTCGCGTCCGCGTTTTAGTACTTATCGACAGCGTTGACCGCTGACGTGACGCGACGACCGACGCTGTATTGTGTTTCTGCCTTTATGCGCTTGGACGAATCATTGCGCAAAAATCTACAATCGAGTAATTAGGCGTGACTCGGAGGAAGGTCGCGTAAAGCGCAAACAAACCTTGCGGCGCCTTCAAGCCAGGAGCGAGAAAAGGAAGTTGGATGAGCTTACGGTGCGGTGCAGTTTTCTGCAAGTAACTTTCTGGTGAGGGAACATCCATAAATGACGTAGCTTTTTTTTTGAGTTTTTATACGCCCAACCCCCTCCCCCCTCGTAGCATTTCGTCACAAAGTCATAGACCCCCCCTAGATAATAACGTAGCTTTAGTAATCCCCCCCCCCCCCCCATTTTTAAAAATCGGTTTTTAATTTTTACTTTTATTATCAGCATTTTGCAAGAACAATACAAAAAATAACAAAAAAAGGGAAAGAAGTTATAAATGAAAGTTTAAAAAAGCATATCAATCAGTCAAAAAAATCAAGCTATATTTCAACAAACAGGATAGCTAGTAAGTATTCAATCAGTTGCGTCGGTCAAAATTATCTCCATTCGGGATTCCAATGAAATCGTTGGGCAGCTTTACTCCATCGTCTGTTCGGCTGGAATAATTGCATCTGCGATGTCAGCTGCCTCCACCCACTCTCTATCGTCCTCCGGAGTGATGACCAGCACTCCGGAGGACGAGTTCGTGTCCTCTTTTGCCTACAATTCGCTTTGAACGAATCTTTCTATCCGAGGCTGGGACCTTGTAGATTTAGCTATGCTCCTTTCGGAGAACATTTGAAGCAAAATATTCATTGATTTCTTGCATGTACGCTCCTTGATGCGCTTGAAAACAGTCACGCAGTAGGAGTCAAAAGCTACATGTGCAGACTGGATTGAATTAGGCATAATTTTGCTCAATTTTGATTTTTTTTTTTCAATATTTAATTAAAGCTACGTAGCTTTACTTGGACCCCTACCCCCCTTCTCGTCACACAAAGTCAAACTCCCCCTCTCCCCCTCAAATGCTACGTCATTTATGGATGTTCCCTGAGGAGTCAGAGATTAAACGGTGCGGCACCGGTGAGGTCAACCAAAGCGTGTCGCACAAACAGCGAAGGTCGACGAATTCGGTTTGTGCAAGGAGTAACAAGTTGGTGAATTAGATCAGCAAACACACCGAGCGCGTGTACGGCACGGTTGAGGTCAAATCAAAGCATGTCGTGCCTTCCGGAGCCAATGGTACTAGTACAGTGCAAAACCCGCACTTCGTCGTGTAAACTCATCGAGCCTGAAGCAGCCCCGAAGAGATCCATGACGTCGTCAATGGTGGTGAAGAATAAACATACGTAAGTCACTAGATCATGCATTATGGGGGGACAATAAAATGGGTTTAAACCAATTTGCATCCAAAACAAAAGTTGCTCCAAATATGTTTGCCATCCAATTATTTTCCGTTTGTAGTAAGACATTCGTTACACAGCGTAAGAGTGTATAAGAATAACCGCAAAAATAAAGAAAGAATACGGAGTGTGCAGAAAATGAGTAAACGATACTGAGCGTGCAGAAAAAAATGAGTAAACCATACTGAGCGTGCAAACCCGCCAAAACTTCACTTTCTTTCCCGGCGCTTTTTGACCAGTTTTTTTTGCGTCGCCGAGGAGGAATCACAGAAAATCCCATTTCAGCACATCACTGGAGCAAAGATATTAGATATAAAGATTCCCATCTCTTAACATTTTCCATATAAATTCAAACAGACATTTTATTTATGATCATCAGCACCATCTACTGACGGAAAAGGTCAACATTTCATGCGAATTGTGTTTCATAATCGTATCGTGTATCAAAAATGACGTTTAATTCAAGATGCACTCTGATATGGTTTTAACCAGTCTAAATATGAAACTATGCAAAATGCACTCTGAAATTATTTTATTCAATTTTGAAGAAACATAGGCAACTGACTAAGTCAAACTGAGTTAGATCGATGACAAAGTGAGAACGAATTAGCGAACGCGGTCAATGCAAACTCGAGCGGCGGAACAAAATGTATTTCTGCTCAAAGCGATTTATATGGTAAGTAAATAGGATCAGATTCTTCGTCTATATTTCTTTTTATTTTTATTTCTCACTATCTAGTTTCTCATCTATTCTAAAATAAAATGATGAACTAGATTTAAGCTCACAATTGTAAACAAACACAAATGAGTTTGGCTCATTAAAGCCTAAAGGTATAAGCCGTTTCAAATAAAGTAGTTGCAAAAAAATATAATCAGATTTTGATAGACGCTATGTCATCGGCCTTACTCGCAATCAGATTCCTCGATTGAGAAAAAACTTAAACTACGTCAGTCAATATGGTTTAGGTTTTAAGCTGATAATTTAAATATCTCGATAGAGATAACAATCGTGTACATCGAAAATTTAAATAAATTTATTAGAGAAATTTACAATCAAAGCTCTTCCGCGGCTAAGCTATCATGAACTCTATGATTTTGTACAAATTAATTCAAAACGTTGAACTAATATTCAAAACTAAAGTAAGCTTGAAATATTAAGTACCGCAAAGAAATCAATAAGAAGAAAAACCAAATTCAAAGTGCTATATGGTAGTAATAAATGGTAAGTAAGGTAACAATCAAGCGAAATACGAGAAAAGTATCTCGTCGTATTTCGTCCGCAATGTGTAAATTTTGAGTTCACACCTTTGTATTGATCCCATATTAAACTTATATTGAGTGAAAATTAATGACCGTGTATATGTTTGTTTTGAAAATAAGTTTTGCGGAAAGAAAACGATTTTGGGCATTCGTTATTTTCATAAAGAAATGATTGCTGCAGAGATTATTCACCATCATCGGAGACGGCGATTAGCGATTTGTTTCGCTGGATGGAGAAGTACTTTCAATGAAAAGAAAAAAAGCAAGGTAAGCCCTTATTTATCTACTCAATGAATTGTGTTTTTATGCGTTTCGCTTGCAATTACAGCAGTACGTTAGATATGAAATTCCCCACCAACATATACTCAACTGGAAGCGGAGGTGGCAGGCATTCATGAGATGCTTTCGGCGTTAGCAGCGTAGGAAACATGGATCCCAGGCACAGCATTAAGCAGCATATGATGAATGGTGATCTTCACAGATCGGATCTTGGAATGCCATGATAGTTCCAAAAAAAAAACTTAAAAACAAAAATACTCCAGCCCTAAGTTCCCAGTAGTAGTAATTTTAGTGTTATGAAAGAAAACTCAATCAACGTAGGGATAAATATCCAGGTAAGTTTTGATTGTTTCGATGACGTAGCGTACTTTAATATGTATTTTTTTTTAGTTGTTACAGCAGTATTCAACTTCCCGGACAAAAAGATTTCAGTTCTATTGGAGTAGAACGAAACGAATAATACAACGAATACAAGAAATTTACTGACGAAACTGGATGAATAGCAAGTCCCAGAGATTATACTGGTCGATTAATGATGAGTGCACATCTTCACAATCTGGATCTTGAAATGAAAATTATGTAAATCCAACCTGAAAGCAAAAACATTTCTGTCAATTCCTGCCGAAAGTGATTAATGTTGCACGAATATAAATGCAGTTTTTACCAACCTATCATGTATTTATTGTCTTCATTCATACGTTTCTAAAAAGCTACACGATATTCAATCGCTGGCGTTTCTGATCGGTTTTAGAATTATTATCGTAACGTCGCTTTCTTCTGTCAGCATCGGTGAATCGCGAATTTAAACTTTGAAGTTAAGCTTTAATAAGCATGTTAAAGTACTTATCTGCCACGATCTTGGCACAAGGGATACACAGTGCGTCGTAAATGATATCGCCGTTCCTATATGGCCAGAAAAGAGTATCGATCAGCTTTTGTTTAACTGCTATCGTTGATTCTTTTAAAAAATTATCAAAATTTTTTTCCATCAGGCTGACCATTTTTTTTGCAAATCTAAACATGTTGTTCCCGGGTTTCTTAAGATTCGAATTTTCATCGAACTTTTTAGTGTTTGTAAGGAAAATACACCTGTCGTCAACATCAGAGGCATCTGCTGCCACGCGTTGGATGCAGTCCTTATGTCGTATTTTAGAATACACCCAACCAGCTGTGTAGTAAATACTATTTTCGTGGTTCACATCAAAGCTTGGTTCGACAGATCTTCTTTTTAGCGCAGTTGTAGTAATTGTGCGGCTTTTTCTTCGACCCTTCCTTTGTATATAGTTCCGTTTTGAAGAAACCAACGGTATTTGCATTAAAGTTTTTGAGTCTAGAAAATAGTTACTCAAATCAGCTGAGACATTACCTAGCTTTTTAGGAGAAATAATTTGGTTGACGACTATTGATTTATATGCAGATGCAAATTTACTTGGGTCAGGGTGTTTGTTATTAGCATTTTTCCATCGAATGATGGAAAAGTGGTGTTCCAGGCAATCCTGAGATAGATTTCGGGTTCTTAGAAAAGAAAAACCATAATTACTCCTCAAATCTTTGAAAAGCTTTTCGAGTACTGAAATGTACAGTAGCCATCCATCGATAAAGTAAGGTTTTTGAGATCGTGAGGCTAGTAGGGGAAACTGGTTTTCCTAAAATATATAATAAAATAAAGACCATAAACATAAAATTAATCAAATTATTTTACGCTTTCAGTTTTTACCCTGGCCCTTATTCTGCGCCGCGCGTGACGTGATGATTGTCACCTCACCTCGGAGTCACCGTGAGATTTGTCACCTTATTCCCGGAGTCGATCCATGTAAAGTGACAGAGGTTCATTCTAGGTGAGTGGCCGAATGAACACATCTGTCAAAATGGCCAAACTTGTTCTGTTTTGTTTTGAGTTTGGTCGCGCTTCGGATTTTTTGAATCAGTTTTCAAACAAACGAGTTGGAATTCCGGGTTTTAAAAGACCACAATCGAATTGTACGGCAATGGCAAGCTGCTTGACAAAGAACAGGGCCTAATGGTGTGGTCCAAGTGGATACTTCATTATCCAAGGATGAGTCCGGAACCTGCACCGAGTTGAAGGAGGAACCATCGAATGTGAAAATCGAAGATCCGAATATGTCGCCCGAACCAATCGTTACAAAAAGAAGCGGATACAAGGCCAAATTTCAAAGTGTTATCAGGTAAGTAAAGTGGTTTTCGTTTTGTGCTACAAGCTGCTGAAAATGTTGTTTACGTGAAATTCGTTGGAAGGCCTTGAATTACGCCAAAAAAGTGCTATTATTCGCATCAACAACAAGTTTTTACCCTAAATTACATTAAACGATTATGTAATCAATTGTATTTTACCAATTGTAGGGCCAAAGTGAAGCTGAAAAATTTCGGTCGGGCATGCAAAAAGGGATCAGCCGCTTTGCGAGGATCTTTTCGGACTGGTCATCGTCGTTCAGAGCTGTCGGTGGGTCGGTGCAAGCCTTATTCGATTCATGCTCATATGGAACCAGGATGTCCCAGTGTGTCCCATCAAACTGCCGGTTTTAATTAATTCGTACAGAATTAGGTCCGCATTCCGGAAACAGGTTCCCTAGAACAGCAACAGGTAGAAAGCTAAATATGTTTATAGTAAGCACTCGATGTTAATCCGATTTTCTTTTAAATTTGCAGCCTTACTATTCATTTTAGTTATTTAACATTTTAGTTATTTAACAAATAAAATCACCTATGTATCCACAAACTGCAAAGTGACGAATCTAATAGGAATTATATTTCGATATTCTGGAGAACTAAAACAAATTCGAATTGGCTAAGTACTCTCATGGAACCGGGGGAAGGGAGATGCTGTTAAGCTGTTGTACGGCAGTGGTTAAACGACTGAATGCACTGCTGCACCTTTACTCCTTCATGCACAAAAGTGGACAAATTTAATCGATATCGAATGGCGCATAAAGGATTGCATGCCAGTACTACAACAAACATTCTTTGGAGAACAACTTTTCTTTGAATAAATAAAAATGTACTTTTCAAATGAGAACAATGTGTTTACCCAATATCTAATGTAAAACTTATATGATTTCATATCAATCAAATGTTTCTAAGAATTTTTTTCATTGAGCAAAAAAGCAGATATTTAAAATAAATGTACATAAGTAAGTTAATCTCATTTTTTTAAATTATCATATTTTAGTGTAAGTAAATACTTAAAATCAAAATATGCTGTTTTGCATTGGTTTTCCATTCAAATTCTATTTCGTCACTACCTGAAAAGGTACCGACAATTCTCACACATTGCCGAATTAGTTCAGCGATTCTAGATTTTTTCGTGAAAATTGTTTTAAAAATGGTCATACTTTAATGTTGTTGAACATTTAGAGCCAAATTATTCCCTGTTTCATAAATTTTTCATTGAATTTCTATCTAGTCGCCACCTGAAAAGGTACCGACAATTGTCACCTAAAATCGTCACCCGAATGCGACGATTCTCACCCACGGTGACTACGAGAATAGGGTAAGAACTCACAAAGTTCATCCGAAGTGACGTTCCTCACCTAAACCGACTGCTGGAATAGAGTGACTTGGGTGACTCAACAATCGTCACGTCACGCGAGGCGCAGAATAAGGGCCCCTATCCAGATCACCACAAGCCCTTGGAATAAATCTCAGTTGACGTAACTTTTTTTTCATCAAGGAAAGAAAACTCCAGTGTGGAGATCCTTTTTGAAGCGGTTTTTTGAAAACCTGTAAAAGCGATTTTTAAAAATTTATGTGGTTATCCTTATGAATGAAAATTGAATTTATTACCTTAGTGTCGCAAAATGTTGAAGAGTTAGCTATGTCGAAAAGCTTATCAAAGTACTCGCAATAGCGCGCAGTACTCAAATGAGTTTTGGGAAGTTTTCCTGTTTGTACGAATGTTTGCATACCAGCACTTACAGACTCGCTGAGAGTTTGGGCAGCCAAATTGAAGATCATTTCCCCAAAAGGGAACATGTGAATGTGTGCTTCCTTAAGGCGTGGAACAGTCCTAGGGATATACTTTATATCCTCGTTGTAGAGATCTATTATGTGTTGAAATTGACATATTTCACCACCGAAAACTGCGTTATGTCGCAGTAAATTGTTTCTAGACGATTTCAACAGATGTGGTGCGTCGTATGCACAAAAAATCCGTTTATTTTCAAACGAGAACCAAGGTTTTTTTATGGTCACGCCAAATTTTTTAAACATAGCTCTGTTCGAAGCATTTTGATCTGTGACTATTAATTTTACTATAAGTCCGGTTTCACTAATCAATCTTATGGCTTTTCGAACTATTTTGACTAGCCGTGTCGAATGGCATGAAGTAGAATTAAAAAAATATCCAAAAGCTTGCTTAAATCCACTCCTCATGGATTTAACCATGAAAGTTAAAGCTTGGTTGGCCATTCCATCGATCTTGGTGGGCTCCCTACCGACTTTAGTTTCAAAACCGAGGAAATAGTCTGGTTTCGCGTTTGCCATATACGTTATTCGTTTTGCCACACACATTTCATCTAGAAAAATTGTGACAATTCGTTCTTCTTCAGGAAGGTTGGAAACCTTAATTTTAAGAAGATGAAGCACCGTTGTCGAAAATCCTTCGGTCACCTCCAACCTAGACAGCCATTTTCGGATTGTTTCGATGGACGGAAGGGTGAAAAATTTTCTCATTTGACGATACGCTTTACACGAACAATAATGTAAAACTACGGCAATGTTTTTCAGCCTATCCGAAAATCTGGCTCCTCGCAATTTTCTTGTTTTGTTTTTTTGTAGCTCTTGAAGCAAGGGATCCGTCAAACAATCTGTTTTCGATTGAAGCTCTAACTTCAAGCTTCCTATCTTGTTTTTCAGATTGACGATCTGAGCTTTTAGTTTACTGGTTTGCTTCTGCTTGCTCCTTAACTTCTTTTTAAGCTCAATACGCTGGCTTTCAGAAATTGTCAACTGATTCATCAGACCAACAATATCAGGCACAACATTATAGTCATGATCATGATTATATGCAGCTGTTTTTTTCAATGCTTCGTTATTGAGGGGTATTAAGTAGTCAGATTCAAGATCGGAAGATTTGCACTCTGCTTCTCCTGCAACATCAACGTTCCCGATATTTTCATCCAAATGTTCTTCAAAACTTGGTAGCTCAAAAGATTCTGTCTCAACCTCACAATCCAGAAAATGTGGGGGAAACAGTGTTGGTCGTGAGGACAAATACAAGCTAGAAAAGAATTTTTGTTTATTTAAGTAATTAGACAATATTTTATTCTGAAAGTTTACCCTTGTGATTTGTTCTGTACGTTGAAAAAGTCACTGTCGACGAAATGTCGTGAACAAATCACACTATTTTCGGTGATGTCGGGGTTTTTACAGAAGCTAACCCAAGCTTCATTAGGCCTAAAAATCACAAATTTATTGGTGCAAACATTCATCTTCAAATTCATCTTACCTATTGGCAGCATAGATACGGTAAAATGAGTGTGAAGAAGCACCATGTTTATAAACTGGGCAACCACTAACAGCACAGTATACACGACCCATTATTCACGAAACGTAATAATATAAAAGAGTTAACAAAATAAAAATTATACCCGCAGAACTTTTTCACTTGATTCACAACAGTTTGAAATTCAATCTGTATTATTGTTGTTATCATCTACGACACTGCTAAGAATTTTTATACTTTTCAGTGTGAAATCAATCCTACATTTTTTTCTTTGGTGTATGAAAAATATTTAAGGAATTAATTGGACATTGAACAACATTAAAAAGTATAAGATTTTCATAGTTTTTGTTAATACAATTTCGTTGTATAATCAATCCATAGTGATCATTAAGTTTTCATAAATCCCTTAGCAATTAGTTGCAAAGTAAAATAGCATGTTTTGAGCGCACCGCGGTATGATGCGCACCTGCGTCGCATTGGAAGTTAGGTTTTGTGTAATCTCATTTAGCGCGCTACGCATCAAACTATGCTTACCCTCATTTCTATCAAACCAGATATTTGAGTGTGTTACCGATCCAAACAATGTTTGCATTCGGTACCAATTCAATGGAGCAATACAGATTTTTGTTTGGTTTACGCGGTCTTGTTTTTTATTTTGTTTGGTTTTGGCTCATTATTTGTAAATTTAAATTTAAATATAGCTATAAAAAAAGTTAGCTTGTCCAATATGCCCTAATCGAGGTTAACCGTCAAATGACAGGTGTCATTTGGCATTTATGACACCGGATTCAGACACCCGAGAGAAAAGAGCGGGAATCTGGAGGTTGATGCGTGAACGGCGGCGGATGTCTCGTTCACTTGTATCGGGATCAGGAAACGAATAACATCTATTTCTTTAAAACATTAAAAACCCTCACCGAAAACGTGATCTACCGTTCGGAGTTTGTGCGGAGTGTCCGGCCGAGTGAGCCGAAGAAAAGGGAGCGAACCGTGTGAATAATAAATAAGTCCTGTGCGAAAACCACTGTAGTGGGACAGGATTGTGTGAGGTGCAGCTTAACACGCCGTCAATTTGTGTTCGCTGTTCGTGCACGGTTCAATCCCCATCCGTCTTGGAAAGCGTTCCGTTGTTTCCGCACGCTTTGCCAGGTTCTACACATCCCGACCGCACTGCTGACCCCATTTAAAGCAGCTCCGAAACGACGCCACTGCCGGTTAGGCCGGAATACACCAGACGAGTCACGGCGCACATCCTCATAGCCGTGGTTCGACTACCAGCTCCGGGTCAACATTATTCGTAGCGTGGTTGGCCCATAGCAGCAGAGTTCAGCGAACGCAGCCCGGTTTCACATCAGGGCTGAATTCAGAGGAAATCGGATAGCTACTCCCGGAAAACGAAGCGAACGATGGCCATCGAGACTGTGGACGGGAGACCCCGGTGAAGGCATAAAAATGGCAAGTTAAAAAAAATAAATGTAAAAATCGTAATTATTCTCTTGTAAATTTAGTGTTTAATGAGCCCTGTAATTTGTCTTGCTTTATTGTGTTGTCCGCTTTGTAAGCAGCGATTGGTCGTTTCCGTCCTCCCTGAGAACGTGCGCCGACCCTGAGAACGTGAGTATTTGAGTTGAGCTGGCAGGAAGTGGATGACCAAGTCATTAACTTTCAATTGGCGATCCATCGAAAAGGAAAAAATATTCTAGTCTTTGGCCAGAATATTTTTTCCAACGTTCCTCAGGGAGACTCAAGACCAACTGTCGCTTGTCTTGATTAAGTCAATTTCATTTTCAGCTGTTTCCAAAAGTCTGCTAAGAAACCGTTTGACCAGTAAGGGGGGCTGGGAGATTCTGATTTAACCAGATTGGAGAACCATTTAAGTATTTCTGCGTTCAGTACTTCGCCTAATTACTTTTCATAACAGTATTACAGGATCTTAACTTTCTTAATTTGTATTATTTTTCATTAAAATTTTCTATTCTGCTCAGTTTTTTTAGTACTTGGGCGTCCGAAATGGCGACAAATGCTACAGGATTGAGACAAAGATTCGAAAACCGATACCAAGAATTGCGCCCTGAATTGCTTGAAGGGAATGATTTAGATTCAGAGTTGATAATGAGAAGTGTAGAAGTTACTGGTGATCGATCCTTGACCAGACGTCGACGGATTTTAAGAGATTTATTGAGGCAGGAAAGAGAAAGAGGTACACCGGAAATGATCGTACCGAGTACTCCAGAGGAGGAAATAAGTGTTTGTCGAGATAGAGTCATTTATTTAGAACAATCCGTTTTGAATTCTAATAGAGTTGCTCCTAAAGTGAAACATACATTACTGCACTTAGCTAATCGGTTGGCCGTTTTAGGAAGTAATGCTTTGGCCCCGATTAATGAAGAAGCTGGTAAACTCTTAACCCGTGTTTGCGACCATTTAGATAAATATTTCCCTTCAAATATCCCAGATACCACTCCGATTCAGGATATAGTTGATGAGTTATTCGACAAGGCTGAAGAGGGAGAAAGAGGTAACTCATCGCCGGAACAAGAAGCCATTGAATGTCTGAAGAGAATGGGTCTCATTTCGACAGATCTTGAAAAACCTGATGTTAATATCTTTCGCGATTCGTTAATTGCACTTGAAAAGGAACTTATCCAACTTCGCAGTAAAACATCCTTGAATGAACGAACCAATTTAGAAAAAACAACCGTAACAAATCCGTTGATCAACCAAAATACAAGTAATGAACCTTATACCGGAACAATTCCGAGGCTCACTGACGTCACCGTCGAGTGTACTGTCGTGACCAATCAATATGCTAGGCCAATAACCACCCCCGCGATTACTTCGGATTATAATCCTGTTTCAAGCGTACCGCGCCCATCGATAAATCCTACTACGACCCCATACCCTTACAAATTAACAGAATATGTCAGTTATGACAGTGTTAGAGATCCCACACCATACCCTTTCACCCAGCCGTGGTTCAACCGATCGTCAATTAACGGAAATTCGATGTCATTGATACCTACTAAAGTACCCACCTCTATTACACCCCAAAGTATGCCGAATGCATGGCCCAACTTACCATATTCGCGCGGCCAAGCCCTTTTCGAACCCACTACGCTTGCCTCGTATCAGGTGACAATGTCACAGTGGCCAAATTCATTCAGCCAATCTCCACCCACGTTTTCTCAAACCACAGCTATGCCGCAAGTCTCGTTTCCGGTTCCACCACAGAATATACATCCGTCAGTATCATATCCGAACCTATACCCACCTTATAATGTTCCACCTTGCATGCATCTACCCGACCGAAATGTCGCGGTCGCCCACAAAACACTTCCAGTTTCGTTATGGAAAATTGAAAAATACTCCGGTACAGATCGAGGTACAAAATTAAACGAGTTTTTAGCATTAGTTGAGCAATTGGCGCTCTCAGAACGCGTGTCTGAACAAGAACTGTTCGATTCGGCGTTTCATTTGTTTGAGGGACCAGCTAAAAGCTGGTATATGAGCATGAGACATCCTTACCCCGGTCGTTTAATGAATTGGCATCATCTAGTATGGGAGTTGAAACGTAATTTTGCCCATCCGGAACTAGATGCCCTTCTTCGGTTTCAAATATATCAAAGGAGGCAACAAAGAAATGAAACCTTCCAAGATTACTATTTTGCAATGGACAAAATGTTCCGAAGCATGATGCATCCTATGGAAGATCGCGAAAAACTCGATATTGTAAAGCGCAATCTTAGGAACGATTACAAGAAATCACTTTTGTGGCAACCGATTTTTAATCTACCGCAGCTAATTGAAGCAGGCCACATTATCGACTCTTCAAACTTCGCAATGTATAACCAAGTATTCGCCCCAGAACGTGCCGTTAATTTAGTAACACAAAACAACCCGGTAAACTCACGATCCGAACATTCACGATACCCACGATCCAATCAAAATCGAAATGAAAACTGGCGCGATAAACCTAAAAACACATCCCACGAAAATTACCCCTTTAAAAAGAATTCCGGTAACGCTAGATCCGTTTCTGAACCGAAGAAAACTCCTACGCCCGAGAACCAACCTGGTCCGTCGCGACCGCGTCGAACAATCGACTACCTTGTTGATGGTTTCACACCGCCACCCGCTAACGTGTGTCTGAATTGCCGACAGGTCAATCATCAGGTGGAAGAATGTCGATCGCTCAACGGTCTAATTTGTTTCATCTGTGGCTTCAAAGGCTTCGACACACAGAACTGTCCGTACTGCCAAAAAAACGGTCGTCCGACACTCGAAAAGCGCCGAGAGTCGAAAGACCTCGCGTAAACTCCCCCACACCTGAACTAAGTTTACTCAACTGCGAACCAGTTCACCCAGATTGGTATTCAAACGAGACATCCGAAACACTAGAAATAACTATTCAAAACTCAGGCGATAATCGTCCATACGCCTGGGTGTTTATTCACGATATACGCATCAAGGGTTTGCTCGATTCCGGTAGCAATCAGACTTTAATTAGTGATACGTTACACACGCGTTTGCGTAATGCAAAATTGCACGCTTTGCAGAAGAAGATGGAATTAAGATCGGCCGATGGGGGTAAATTATCCATTTTAGGAGAAATTTTCATTCCTTACCGTTTTCAAAATGAAATTAAAATAGTTCCCACACTTGTCATAAAAGATTTGCTGATTGATTGTCTCTTAGGAATGACATTTTGGTCTAAATTTAACATTTATCCTCAGGTGCAGTGTGCCCTTCTGCATGAAGAGAGTGGCACTGAACCTAGAACCCCTGAATATATACTTACCCCTGAAGAAACCGAAAAGCTAGAAGAAATTAAACGCACATTCCAAGTGGCCAAACCTGGTTACTTACCAATCACCCCGCTAGCGCAACACTCCATTGAAATAGCAGAAGAATGGAAAGCTAAGCCACCCGTTAGACAGTACCCGTATACAATGTCCCCAAAAATACGAGAGAAAGTGGTAGAGGAGATCAACCGGATGCTAGATATAGGAATCATCGAACGTTGTCAGTCGGACTGGTCGCTGCCGGTGGTTCCTGTAATCAAGCCTTCCGGAAAAGTCAGACTCTGCCTCGACGCTCGTAAGTTGAACGAGCGAACCGTTCGAGATGCATATCCGCTACCTCATCCTGGAAGGATATTAGGGCAACTACCTAAAGCTAGGTACTTAAGTACTATAGATTTGTCGGAGGCTTTCCTCCAAATCCCCTTAGAACCCAAATCTAGAAACTATACGGCCTTCAGCATTCAAGGATCAGGAATGTACAGGTTCACTCGATGTCCGTATGGATTAGTTAATAGTCCTAGTCGGCTCGCTAGAACCATGGATTTCGTGTTAGGTAATGGAGAATTGGAACCTTTTGTCTTTGTCTATCTTGACGACATAGTTGTAGTAAGTGAGACACTGGAACACCATCTGCAACTATTAGCCGAGATAGCCAAAAGACTTAGAAGGGCCAATCTCTCCATTAACCTGGACAAATCCCACTTCGGTGTAAACGAGTTACCGTTCCTAGGATACCTACTATCAATTGATGGTTTGCGCGCAAACCCAGATAAAATCCGACCCATCGTGGAGTACGAACGTCCAACAACAGTCACCAAATTGCGCAGGTTCCTAGGAATGGCTAACTATTATCGCCGTTTCATCGAAGATTTCAGTGGTACTACGGCCCCGTTGACAGACTTACTGAAAACCAAAGGCAAAACCATAACCTGGTCGGACCAGGCAGAAGAGGCATTCTGTTCCATAAAAGAAAAATTGATCACTTCACCCATACTCGTTAGCCCAGACTTTGATAAAGAATTTATCATTCAAACCGATGCCAGTGACGTAGCCGTCGCTGGCGTACTAACGCAAAGCCAAGATGGCCAGGAGAGGGTCATAGCTTATTTTTCGCACAAGCTAAGTACTCCTCAAAGGAACTACCATGCTTGTGAAAAAGAAACTTTGGCCGCTCTCTTGTCCATCGAAGCTTTTCGGGGGTACATAGAAGGATCACACTTCACCTTGGTCACGGATTCGTCTGCTCTGACCCATATCCTTCGTACTAAATGGAAGACCGCATCACGTTGTAGTCGTTGGAGTTTAGCCCTGCAGCAATACGACATAACCATCAAGCACCGGAAAGGCAAGGACAACGTGGTTGCCGATGCGTTATCAAGGTGTGTTGCTGCAGTGTCCGCCGAAACAGTCTCAACGTGGTATGACGACCTGAGGGAGAAGGTTATGGATCAGCCAGACGAATACGTAGATTTCCAGGTGAAGGATGGACTTCTTTACAAATTTGTGTCCACCCCAAACCTTCCCTACGATCATCGGTTCGAGTGGAAATGGGTAGTTCCTCCGGAAAAACGCGCTTTGGTTCTTAGGGAATGTCACGACGAATCAATGCATCTTGGAACAGATAAAATGTTAGCTAAGGTCAAGTTAAAATATTACTGGCCAAAAATGACCAAAGAAATCCGGGAATACATCAAAGCGTGTACCACATGTAAAGAAACAAAACCTGCATCGGTCCCAGTCGTACCGACCATGGGGGACCAGAAACTTACCACTCACCCTTGGCAAATCATCGCGGTAGATTATATAGGGCCGCTCCCGCGAAGCAAAAAAGGAAATCAGCACATACTGGTGACCACTGACCTATTCAGTAAGTGGTGTATGCTGATACCAGTAAGGAAAATAGACAGTACTTCACTGTGTACCTACCTCAGAGACCAATGGTTCTTCCGATATTCCACGCCGGAAACACTAATTTCTGACAACGCGTCCGTGTTTCTGTCCCAACAGTTCAAAGATTTTCTCGGAAAGTTCGGAGTGAGGCATTGGTTGAACTCTAGATACCACTCTCAGGCGAATCCGGTTGAGAGGGTGAATAGGACAATCAATGCCGCAATCCGAACTTATGTCCGAGAAGATCAGAGACTCTGGGACAGTAAACTTTCCGAAATCGAGACCGTCCTTAACACGACCCGCCATTCATCGACCGAATTGACCCCGTTCTTTATAAATCACGGCCACGAGGCCTTCACAAAAGGGTCTGACCACCGATGGGTCAATAGTGCTGACCAAACCGATATCGATCAAACGATCGATAATAAAAAGGAGCTTTTTCCAAAAATTTACGACCTAGTTCGGATTAATCTGAAAAAGGCCCATGAAGCCGGGAAACAGAGATACAATCTCCGAATTCGTACAAAGGCCAAACCATTCGAAGTCGGCCAACTGGTTTACAAAAGGAACACCAAGCAATCTAATGCCGCGGAAAAATATAACGCCAAGTACGGCCCTGTGTTTCTGCCTGCGCGAATATTAAGGCGAATCGGTACCTCGTCCTACGAGCTCGAGGATACCAACGGTAAACCCCTGGGGGTGTGGCCCGCGGCCCACCTCAAACCAGGGTAGTTTATTGTTCCATCTTTTGGCACAAGCACTATCCCTCCAGTATTCCTCTTTCCTAAGTATCAGCAGGCCCAGTCTTGTTCCCTTAAATTTCCACTTGCGCCGAAAATCCGAAAACAGGTATTTTTTTTCCATCGTTTTGCGTAGGAGTCGAGTGAAAGAATGAAGAAAACCTAAAAGAAAATCGACCTCCAGTATGGAACACTTTTTTTAATTTTATAGGTACTCACCATCACACCCGGGAGAATGTAGCTGTACAGGGCCCTCGAAGTGATCTTGACCACAGTCCTAACACAGATGTCTTCTAGCCGAAAATCGCTCCACCAGTTCCGGACAGAATCTGAAAAAATAACAACAAATTAAGCTATTCTGATTCCCGTGTCGGTTTACATTCATACTTACCCTCTCCTCCAGAAAACCAGCTAGAATACCGTAAATTCGCTCGACTACGACCAGGAATCATTGCTCTCCCGTTCCTTCGTTTTCGGATACCATCTAAAAACTCGAAAAAGCATTAAAAAGGAAATGATTAGTCGCTAAATAAGGCAAATTACTTGTTCAAATTCCCGTTCACTTTTGTTGTCGTTCAGAAAAAACCGAATGACAGTTTCCCGTGTTTACATTCGTAATGGTCCGTTTCATTTAGACGTGGCCTAACACTGCTGCTCACATCCCCATACAACCGTGACGTGGGTTTAGTAGTCCATTTTTTTCGTAACAAAAGTTTTCGAATAAAAGTGTGACAAAAGTTGTATAGTTGAGATAGAAAAGTTTCCATTAAAGTATTTAATGGCAAATGATACTGGATAAATTGGCAGGTCAATCGTGTGCCAGTTGTTCGACCGAGCGTGTTTATAACTCAAGGGGGCTGCGCTGGAGACCGGAGTCAACGCGACGCTGATGGTCAGTACACGGTGGCTCGATCCTGAGCCATGCGCCAAATTTGAGCGGAGTTGTTTCACAACATTGATGCCCTATGACCCCGCACAATCCTTGATTATAAACACGTTTCGGTCATTTTCAACCCAAGGCGATTGAGCCTTTCTATTTTCCTTTTTTTTTCTTAAAAGGCAGTGTCGTGTTTTGTCTTTAGAATTAAATTAAGTTGAGTGTAGTTTATAGAATGATTGATACGCGTGAGTGTTAGTATGAATGTTATGGAGGACGCGTCCAATGATTGAGGATAGTGAGTGAATGATGACGAATGAATATAGAATTAGGGTATTAGGTTTTCCTCTGTACAGAATGGAGGAGTTTAATGCAATTAATACAAGTCTAGGAAAGTAAAGATTATGTTTTCCTGGAGGCCAAGCAATGTAACGGGGATTTTCTCAAAAGGAAAATCTAATGAAATGCTTGAACGACAGCAAGAGATGCTTAATGGGGACACAAGATGGTTCAATCAGAAATTTTGAAAAAAAATATTTGGGTCCGGTTTCAAGGCAGATGGATGGAAACAGTTTAATTTGGAATTGATCGAAAGAGACATTGCACGGAAAAATTTCTCCTGAAATTTCATTTGAAATTTCACTAGAAATTTTTCCTGGCCGATCTAGGGGAGGATTGTTACCGATCCAAACAATGTTTGCATTCGGTACCAATTCAATGGAGCAATACAGATTTTTGTTTGGTTTACGCGGTCTTGTTTTTTATTTTGTTTGGTTTTGGCTCATTATTTGTAAATTTAAATTTAAATATAGCTATAAAAAAAGTTAGCTTGTCCAATATGCCCTAATCGAGGTTAACCGTCAAATGACAGGTGTCATTTGGCATTTATGACACCGGATCCAGACACCCGAGAGAAAAGAGCGGGAATCTGGAGGTTGATGCGTGAACGGCGGCGGATGTCTCGTTCACTTGTATCGGGATCAGGAAACGAATAACATCTATTTCTTTAAAACATTAAAAACCCTCACCGAAAACGTGATCTACCGTTCGGAGTTTGTGCGGAGTGTCCGGCCGAGTGAGCCGAAGAAAAGGGAGCGAACCGTGTGAATAATAAATAAGTCCTGTGCGAAAACCACTGTAGTGGGACAGGATTGTGTGAGGTGCAGCTTAACACGCCGTCAATTTGTGTTCGCTGTTCGTGCACGGTTCAATCCCCATCCGTCTTGGAAAGCGTTCCGTTGTTTCCGCACGCTTTGCCAGGTTCTACACATCCCGACCGCACTGCTGACCCCATTTAAAGCAGCTCCGAAACGACGCCACTGCCGGTTAGGCCGGAATACACCAGACGAGTCACGGCGCACATCCTCATAGCCGTGGTTCGACTACCAGCTCCGGGTCAACATTATTCGTAGCGTGGTTGGCCCATAGCAGCAGAGTTCAGCGAACGCAGCCCGGTTTCACATCAGGGCTGAATTCAGAGGAAATCGGATAGCTACTCCCGGAAAACGAAGCGAACGATGGCCATCGAGACTGTGGACGGGAGACCCCGGTGAAGGCATAAAAATGGCAAGTTAAAAAAAATAAATGTAAAAATCGTAATTATTCTCTTGTAAATTTAGTGTTTAATGAGCCCTGTAATTTGTCTTGCTTTATTGTGTTGTCCGCTTTGTAAGCAGCGATTGGTCGTTTCCGTCCTCCCTGAGAACGTGCGCCGACCCTGAGAACGTGAGTATTTGAGTTGAGCTGGCAGGAAGTGGATGACCAAGTCATTAACTTTCAAGTGCAAAAATGAGTTATTGTTAACTGGGCTTTTGATTGCTGTTATTGAAAACTATCAATTGAGTACATGTTTCTCAGCGTGTGGTAAAAACTGCAATACATGAGTTTTCTCTGCTAACAGTGTACACCCTGTTTTAGTTGCATTTCTGCCGTCATATTCGATGGTGGCGCTTATTATTTTTGTCTCCCGGTTTCCGTGAGAGTCGGGAATCTTTTTATTAATGATTTTTGACTGGAGGCTATACTCGGCAAAAAAAAAACCCCGGCCACGCCACGTCACGTGCATACCTGGCACGGAATCCAGCCAGTCGAATCAAAAAAGGTAAAACCCCTGCCACAAAGCCACTTTCAATAACTAAATCGGTTCTTTTATCGCCTCTAGGACAGTCCGTTTTGGGGGAAACTCAAATCCCGTCAGGACCTACAGGAGGAGAAAATTAAAAGAAAAAGTGGGCTGGCGACTAATACGGGCTTTCGTAAAGGCGGCCCTTTTCCCCTTATTTCTTTTTTTAAAGTGAGTTCCTCGCTGGATTTCCCAGGCTGCTCTCGATCGCCGCACCAGTGGCGTAAAATCCGGTGAAACACCCGCCGAATCAAAGGGCCTCAGATCGCCGCACCAGTGTCGAAAAAATCTCGTAGACAGCCGCCGCAGCAGAGACAAACATCCGGTGGAACATCCGCCGAATCAGAGGGCGTTCGATCGCCGCACTAGTGGCGAAGAAATCCCGGCGAACCGGTGCCAAATCCGTTCGCTTTTCGTCGCCGCACCAGTGGTGAATAAATCCCGGTGGTACAGCTTCTGAATCGGACCGAAGTCCGTCGCCGCATCAGTGGCGAATATCCGGTGGAGCAGCCACCGCATCCGTGGCGAACAATAGGTGGATAAGGTGCCGAATCCGAGCGCATCAGATCGCCGCACCAGTGGCGAAATCTCGGAAGTTCAGGTGCCGAATCCGATCGTCTCATCCATGGCGAATATCCGGTGGTTCAGGGGCCGAATCTCACCGAATCCAATCGCCCCACTAGTGGCGAAAATCCCGGTGGACAGGTGCCAAATCCGAGCGCAGAAGATCGCCACCCCTTTGCTGAAATCTTGGAAGTTCAGGTGTTGAATCTGATCGTCGTACCCGTGGCGAAATTCCGGTGGTACAGCCGCCGAATTCGTCGGCATCTCAGCGCCGCACCAGTGGCATGAATCGTGGCGAACCGGTGCCGAATCCGTTTGATAGCTATCTCCGAATAAGTGGCGATGGACATCCGGTGGAACAGCCGCCAATTCAGACCAAATTTCAATCGCCGCCTCAGTAGCAAACATCCGGTGTGCACAGCCGCCGAATCGGACCGCTTTCCATCGCTGCACCAGTGGTGAAGAACATCTGGTGAATCAGCAGCGGAAGCCGACTGTCTTCGATCGCCGCATCCGTGGCGAAATACTGGTGGGATCTGATCGCCACACCAGTGGCGACATATCAGGTGGAATCGCCGCACTAGTGGCGAATATCCAGAAGGGACAACCGCCGAACGAGGGCAAGAATCCCGGCGAACCCGTGCCGAACTAGACTGCATACGATCTCCGCACCAGTGGCGAACATCCATGGTACCGCCGGCGAATCCGGTCGAATCCAATCGCCGCACAAGGGGCGAGAAATCTCGGTGGTGTAGCACCGAATTCATGCCGCTTCAGGTC
The DNA here is from genome assembly GCF_029784155.1 of Uranotaenia lowii. Lineage (NCBI taxonomy): Eukaryota > Metazoa > Arthropoda > Insecta > Diptera > Culicidae > Uranotaenia > Uranotaenia lowii. Next base: position 411,450,948 of record NC_073692.1, read on the forward strand.
GCGTCGGTTCGCCGTACCAGTGGCAAAAATTCCGGAGGTCCGCGGTCGAGGGAGATAAGGTCCCTGTCCAGCACATTGCAAAATTGTGAAAGCCACGCGAGTAAGTACACGCAATTTTGGGGAACATGGGAGGGATGAGTCCTAGGAGATGTTGCCCAATACACGCAAAAATTACTACAATTAGATTTTTTTGGCACCCACCGCGATCAGCCTCCATAATAAAATCTGTTTAACATAGAATCTGGTCGGATAAAATAGATCATTTCTCCGCAAAGAAATAACATACAACAAAAGTAAAAAAGTCATTTTGTAGAGTTTTTATTGCACCTTAAGGAAAAAAATACATAAAAATAATTCGTCAGCTTTTCGGATGAATTTTCGAACTTTTTTTGTGATACCACCCATCATTTTCTGCACAGTACTGCTGGTAACCTCATTCGCCATCTTGTTCCACCACTTTTCCATTTTAGCGGGTTTTTTCATGGTTCTGCCACATTTCTTCAGTTTGCCCTTAACTATTGCCCAATATTTCTCGTTTTGGTTTGGTGGATTGATACCTTTTTCAACAAAATCGATCTTGTTCTCCTTATACCACATAACGACATCCCGGCTGTAGTGGCAGCTTGCCAGGTCCGGCCAGAACTTCACCGGACCTTTGTGGGACCGAATGAATGGCAAAACCCTCTTCTGGAGACATTCTTCCTTGTAAACATTTCCATTCATTGTGTCCCCAGTGATGAAAATCTTAGTCTTCTTCCCACAACTACAGATCCCTTGCCAAATCATCAACTTACGAGCACATTTATCTGCGAAAACAAACTTTAATCTACCCGCAACATTCCTTTTACGGTAAAGGTAAAGTTTATTACCGGGTATTGGTACAAAATCCATTTTGACGTAAGTTTCGTCGTCCATCAAAATGCATCCGTTGAACTTGGTCAAAACTTTCTCGTACAACTTCCTTGCCCTGGTTTTGGCAACCAGGTTTTGTTTCAGCGTCCTGTTGGGGTGTTTGCTTGCATGATACGACCGCAAGCCTTCTCGCGAAAAAATTCGTCGAACTGTACTGTGCTTCGTCTTGAACTTTTTCGCCAAATCACGCAAGGAGATTTCAGGATTATTGTGAACTAATCGAATTACCTTTGCTCGCAGCTTCCGGTCATATGTTCCACTTTTACGCCTGGTTTGTTTTGCTCGATCCACCGTAAGGCTCTCCCGGTAACGTTGCAGCACCAAATTTACGGTCGATTTTTGATAATTCAGGGATTTCGCGATCTTTAGCCCTGACCACGTCGGTTTCTCTACGTGAGTGTGTAGAATTTTCTAAGGCCTTTCGCGTTCCATCGTCGATAACTTTTGACTGACTGCTTCAATCTTGATGAAATTTTCACCACTAAGTAAACAAACCATTCGGATCAAAACACTGTCAATAGATTCGCTATGTGACAACTAGGGGCCCTGCAGTAAATGAAAAGATGCGACCAGATTCTATGTGAAACAGACTTTATATGATTCATTCAAGTCATTTCTAATCAGGATACTTATCTTTAGACATCAAAAGATTTCGAGAAATTTTCGGCGATCCAAAGAGTGAATGAGAGAAATCTATCTGGTTCGCCAAAAGGATATAAATATACGGTCGATGGCATCGATAGTTGGTTGGCATCAGCCATAACCTCGAAACTTGATGTAAATTTGGCCTAATTAGAGTTGCCAGGTTGTTATGACAAAATTAGATATTTGCTGACTTTTTACTGTAATTTTCTTGAATACCTAGATACGCTTGCACATTTTTTTCATCTGTCAATAATTCACATAAATATGTTTCACACCTTATTTAGTATTTTCTAGATTTATTTGTTTACACATACTTGTTGACAACTTTGCCATGCAGCGTTCAAGCTAGACATCAAAATATCCAGAATCGTTCCAAGATTAGTCTGTTCAACCGGAGAAACGGTAAAAAACCTCAAGAACCAAGATACAGATTCAAGATCCTGGTGAAACATGTTTTCCCAGATGACCAGATACGTTTTCTAGCAGTCTGTTTAAAACTATGGATGGAATTACAAAAGATCCATACATAATTGTACCACTATTTGATTCAGAGCACTCGAGAGACGTCGAGGTGACAGAGATCGCAATTGAACGATCCCGGAACGGGTTACATTCAGCCCAGCTAGTTAAAACTTGACACAGAATAGAATGAAAACTAAAAGGGCACTGATTTTAGTCCCTTTAAATTTAAACTTACAACTTCAAAATAAACCGTCTCTGCCGGTTCATGGAAGACTTCCTTGTTGTAATTTAACCGCTTGTTTGATCTAGAAATGAAATTATTATCAAAACAATGTTGCACAATAAAGTATTTGAAATTACCTGAACATTTCGAACGTCGCTAAGCTACGTGATGTTTTCAGTTGTATTGTTTCAAAATCGAAATAACACGGTTGCTCTGATAAGTTAGAGAAAGTCAAATGTGAAAAATCAAAGTTTTGGCGATACCGGTTTTAAAAATTCAACTATCTAGTGTATGAAACATTTTTTTTTCAAAACTTTTATCCAAAACGAATAACATCTTCGGAATCTATGCAAGATTGGATTGGAATCATATCTAAACGGTTTCTTCGAATAGAATTCTTTGGAAAGACCTTCTAAATATAGCCAACAGCATTTGCGCCTCATAAGCATATGTTGGGCAACAAATTCCACGAAACAGCGAAATAAATCAAAATCAATTTAGCAAATTGCCAAGTGTGTTTGCAAGAATAAAACAACAATCTATCGCACAAACCGCCTATTGTCAACAAATGGCAGCACCGCAGAACATTAAATGCTTAACTTTGTCAACATCCTGTTTGGATGGAATTCTGTCCACATGCTTCTCGGTCGGGTGTTGTCGGACGCACAATTTCGAATTCTGGCCAGATCTCCGGCATCGATGAACTCCACCACTTCATTTCACTCGAATTTTGAAGCGCGCAGAACTTCTTGACTAAAACTTCTAGCAGCAGAAGTTGAGTCTTGGCTCGATCTTCGAGCGAGGAAAAATTACGGAGTCAAAACGCGTCTCGAGTGTGAGTTTAATTAACAATTTAAATTACACGCCATTTGAAGAACCGAGGTACACATGCTTGTTCCCGGATCACAGCCAGCCCGGTATAGCTCTCGGAACCTGATGGATGGCTTTATGGCTTGCTGCTGAAACTTCAGACCGCGAGCCGAGCCGAGGGGACTTGACTTGAGATTTTCTTTCAGAATTGTTCTATCTGCCTGTTGATCGCTTGTGTTGCATTTCAAACATGACGACGATGGCGAGGAACATTATCGATCACTCAGCTCATGGCAGCGTTGCGAGATGAAATAGTAATTTTTTTATGTTACAGATGTTCTATTCATTTTTAAAAACATTTAAAATAAAAAGTTGCATAAAATTAGGCGGAAAACCTACCTTATATCATCTGCAAATTGCCATAATTTCTACAGTACGAAGAGATCTTCGCATTTTGAGTCGGTAAGTACTGAGCAAGGTGAACTTTCTTTTCGTCACTGTAGTAGAATTTTTTGTCCAAACCACCTGGCATCGCTGCTGTGCAACCGCCATATCCCGAAACAAGTGGAGGCGGAAAAGTAAAGCTTACAAATTTTATGACTTTTCCAACCTTTGTGAGGTGAGTGATTTGCAGTCGTTCGTAGCGTCGTAGGTGAAGTTCTTTCGTTTTAAATTCAATTGGCTTCTAGGAGAATGGGTGGGTTTTGGGCTCCAGGCTGAGCGAAACTGTGACTAGAATTTAATTTTCTTTCCAACCGAATGGCTGCTAGCTACTTTCCATTCAAATGGTAAGAACCACGAGTAGCAACAATAAGTGACGATGACTTATGCAGTCGGTTGGATTCGATAAGCTCGTTCTAACAATTCTTAGAAACGGTTAAATTCAATTTGCCTAATTTTCGACTGAGTTTAACAAGTTTGTAACGTTGGAAAAGTATGAATTTGATCTTGAATGTGTCTAACTTTATTCAACAGTTTTTCAGCCCGAATGTAGACAAGCGTGGAGCACGACATGCCTTTTAAAAAAAATAATTATAAAAAATAACAAAACTTTCAACGAAATTTGATTTATTTCCAAACTTTATTCTGAATAACCGAGGGAAGTTACCAGCAACAAACTGGAAGTGTTCACACGTGACGGACACGCGTTTGTCTGGGAAAAAATTTCAAACCCTCATACAACATTGGCTCACCCCTGATAGCTTATTGATGAATTCCCACTTCCACTGTTAAGTTTTTCTATCTCTTAAAGTCTCATTAGGGGTTGGTATTAGAGGTGATAACGGTTACTTTCTTGCTATTCTGTTGCTGGTCCCGGAGTTAGGGTTGTTTCATGCTTTCAAATGCACACTTTTCTGCTGGTATCACTTGATGAGATAAAAATCATCCAGGCGGACCCTCTTGAACTAACTGTGGGAGATAATCTGAAACGAAGTGGTGGAAACGGTAACAGCTTCTAGGTGAAATGAAAATACGCTTATTGAAACTTGCCATATTCTGCGTATCTCGGACCTTCGACACTGGGAAGTGTGCTTTTATGGTGGTTTGTGTTATAAGTGCGGTTCTAAACCACTCATTGAAAAAAAAAAAATTAACGGAAATATTCAAAAGATGTGTGTTGTTTCTCCAATGTTCAAATCCATTTATTCGAAAAAAGGGGTTTTATAAATATTTCGTAATTTGTGTGAAATGTTTTTTTTATTCAACAATAAAATATGGAAGAAAAACGAAGTGAAACATGTGAATCCAATTTTTAACGGTCGCCATATAAGGGAAAGAGTCATTTAGAGGAGCATCTAAAAACATCTGAAAGTTGTGTTACTATTACTTTTTCACCAGACGTGTTTAAATATCAAACAATACAAAGTAAAGTATCCGTAAAAATATTCATTGGAAAAGGATAGGGGAAATGGTTTGTTAATTGTTTGTTAAACTACGATTCCGAAAAAAATCCTTTTGAGAAAAAAACAGCAAGTTTCTCAATTTATTATATTCGTTTACAAAAACCATCAACTTGTTAGTTCTTTCGGAATCTATCATTATCGTAATCCGGGATAAGATTGATCACTATTTTCAATATTTTTCGATTATTTTTTTTTTGTCAAGCGAAATGTGGCATGTTCATATTTTTAAAACCAGCACTGGACTTCTATGAACGTAAAACATGGTTGAAGGAATTTATAAGACTACTTCAAATTTGATTTAAACATCGATTTCGTCTCTGTTCAGAATTTGATGCTTTGGGGTAACATTGATCAGTCTCTATTTTGACGGCTTTAACGAGTTTTCTTGATCATAAAGGATACAAAACACCTGCATAATATTTACAAATGCTAGTTTATCCATTTTACCTTGAATTTTGACGTTTTCTTTCAAAAACATTTATAATCGAAAAAAGAACAATGATGCTGCATACATTTAGGGGCAAAAATTTAAACAATTGCTAAATAGTTTTAGTTTCAAAATACATATGAAATTTTACCTTCACACACTCCCCGCAGCCCTACCACTATTTCCATTTTGATTTTTTCTTCAAAGTTAACCACTTTATAAGGTTCCTATATCCATTTGTCCAATACGGGCTTAGTCTTAGAAAATGTCCTTATTTTTTAAATATCACATTCAACAACACGTATGCTTTTCAATGCTTTTTGGTACAATCGGGAGAGCTGTTTGTTTGCGAGCCTTGGAAAAAAGAGATATTTTAAGATTTTGAAATTACATTTTTACAAACAGAAACAAATTTCAAATACAAAACAATTTTTTCATATTTGACACTCAATTCATAGGCTTTCAAACGAAGAAAACAGTTCTCAAAATTTCAAACCATAGACTGAGTTATTGATGATGATGTTGAAAAAAATATTGTTGGTCAAAGTTACCCCGTTTTATGGTACATCATTTGAAAAATGAAAAGATCATCTGTTGCTTAAGAGAAGAAAATAAACTAAATTTAAGACCTCTCACCCCCCAGGGGATAAAAATTTTTAGTTCATGAAATTAATTTTTCGTAGTAAGGTAGAAGTAACTTGATCCCAAAAAGTGTTATATCAGAAAATTGACTCGCCACCGGCAGTACAAATCATTTCATAATCTTCAAATGTTTTAACTAAAACTACATAACTTTCACCGATATGGCCAATAAATTTAATTAAATTTTTTTTAAATTTTATGAAGGTTTGATCACCGTAGTTTATGTTTGTAGCTTTAATTTATCGGCCTTAGCGGAGAAAAGTGATGTCCTTCTTAGTAGGGACATCTAAAGATTATGATTTTTTTTAATGAAAGATGGTGAAAATGAGCGGGTAGAATTTATTTGGAAGCATTATCATCACATATCAAATTTTTGTTCCTCACGGGCCTACTACTATGAAGTGGTAGATACAAAAAAAAAAAGAAATTCATAATCTTTAGATGTCCCTTCTGAAACGGACATCACTTTTTACCGCTAAGGCCAATAAATTAAAGCTAATTTTTTTTTTAAATTTTCAAATATTTTTTAAGTCTGCCTTCGTTTATCAACTCTTAAGTTTTGTCGAGGAAATCCAGATAGCCAAAGAACTTAGGAGAAAGGAGGTGTTCTACGTCAAGGCGGACAAGCGAAATTCGGTGGTCATCATGGACAAAACGGATTACAACGGATTGATGCATTCCAAAATCGATGAAGGACCATATCGAGTTCGAAGAGAGGACCCACTACCGGAGATGGTAAAGGAGGTGGAAAAAACGCTGAAGGACTGTGGACCGATCTTAGGGTTTGCGCCGGTCACCCTGAAAGTGTCTGCCCCAATCATCCCTAGAATAAAAGGTTTACCGAAGATTCACAAACAAGGGAATGAGATGAGGGAGATAATTTCGGGAGTGAACGCGCCCACTGAAAAAGTGGCGACTCTTAAGTTTTGTGTTTTGCAAACATCTTTTTTGCAGGTTATAAATCTAGATTTTTTATTAGAAAAACTCAGTTTCTACCTTTTTTCCTTACCAGTCCATTACCCAATATTTCAATGGACGGCGACAAAATACTCAGAGCTTGAAATTTTAAAACTATGATTACACTTGAAAATTTATAAACGTTTAACTTACTTTTATTGTTTAAATTCATCAATTATCATCTATGTTTTCTAAATAAATTTCCTTAAGTTCAAAACGGTTCTTTGCCTCTGTATAGGAAGCGTGAACGACTTTTGATCAACACATTCCTAAACACAGCAGGCTAGATAGATTCGCCCGATTTTGTATTCACAGTACACAATCCAGCTGGCCTGCTGTGTTTAGGAATGTGTTGATCAAAAGTCGTTCACGCTTCCTATACACAGTAGTCTGTTGTACGGCAAAGGCGTACCGCCACACTTTCATCACTGATCATACTGACAGGACACTTAGAACAAAAATTCGATCATTTTCTGGCTAATTTTTTTCGTCAAATTTAGCAGGTTCGCAATACCGACGGCAGGTGGCTAACCTATAATTTTTCCGGTAGAAATGCCCTGTAGGAAAAATGTACCTGTTTTGCACGAGTTTATCGTCTGAATAGCCTGTTTTTTTTGCGAAAGTCGGGTGGCACTTTCTAACTGGGATAGCATTTCTTCAAATCGATCGATGCGCACTCTGGAATCGATATTGCGTACTATCGATTCCAGAGTGCGTGAATTATCCTAAAAACGAAATCGACTGTCCAGTCAGTGTGGTCAGTGCTTTCATGCTTTCCTATAAAAAAATGCCCTAGACTTACAGTTTTAACACCTATCCAAACTTTATCCTACGAAGCTCATCTGATGCCTATTCTTCATTCCTTTACAAAATGAACATACTTAAATTAAAGTGCACAACACATCCAGCACACAAGGCCAGCTAAGTGTTAAAAGCCAGACACCAGGAAAGCCATCAGACGCCTAACCGCCATTTTGTTCCCGCTGAAAGACTGAACACTAACGCCGGATTCTTATACAGAACTCCTAAGTCTTTGGCCAAAAGCAACCATTTGGCAGGACGAAGGTGTCGTAACCGACCGGATTGTCGTAGCCCGAAACATAGATTGTTTCCCTCTTTCAGACGCTATTCCATCACGAATCACGAACACTTCGGATCGACCAAACAGTTCTCCCAACCGTTCGTTCGTCCTCGTGGCCGAGATTCCCGGAAGTGGCATTGAAAATAAAGTTCAAGAAGTGCATTTTTGGGGTTTTTCCTGAGGCCAAAGTTCGAACTCCCTGCGAGTTCATTTGGTAAGCGTGCCGCCCTGAGGCCTAATAAAGGGAGTTCCTGTAAAGCCGGTAGTAGGTTTTAAACTTACAGTTTGAACTCCGGTATCAGCATGAAAAACTTTTGGGTTTCAATCCCATGAGTGGGCCGACAGATAAGATGTGTTTCCTTGTATAACTTAATAGGTTAAATATTTCAGAGTCTAGGAATGCGTCTAGGATAAATCTTTAAAGTCTATTGCTAGTGGAGTGGATTAACTGCCATCCATAGTAGGTCTCTGAACGTTGGATGCCTTCTTTCGATGTACCATCGGCCGCGGAAGCCTTAGAAGCTATTTACTTCGGAGGTCCTTGTCGTAACCTGGTGATTTCGTTTTAGTAACAATCGCTTAGCCAATTCAAGATAAATCACTTTATTTGATTTAATGGCAGCAGTGAAAACTGCTGAACCATTATCGCAACGTTCTGCTTCGTCCTGGTGTCCGAACAAGGTGACCTCGACCAGTTTCAGGGCGACCACCTTCTTCAAAGCTGTCGGTTTTGGTTCGAATTTTCGAACCATTGTTTCCTGACCCGGCGCTTCCTTCTTCTTGGTTGTGGTGGAGGTGGTGGTTGGATTATCCCTTTTGGCAGAAGGACCCGGGGCTTCCTTCTTGGTCTGCATATCCATCTTTATACACTTTTTCACTGGTTATAAACAACCGTCACAAGAATGTCTTCCAAGGTGTGCTCTGACATGAACTATCAAAGAGATGTCCGTGATAGAGACCATCATCTCAGAGCTTTTGCGGAACCAACCAACCTTTGAAGAATTTTTTATCCAAAATTAAACTTTTCATCAAAGTTACATCTAAATCAATGTTTGTTTTGTAATGAATTGTTCGTTTAAGTAAATCCCTTATTAACAGAGTTGTAAATTACTAACATTTACATAGTAATTCAAGCAAGCGAAGGAGATAAAGCCATAAATCTGTTTCATTTTAGCAGGTTTTTGAATGACTTCTTCTTGTTAGTCTTATTGTTCTGTTTAGTTTCAGTTTTATTTTCTCTATTATTAATCGCCTATCTCTACAGTCCTGACTTCCGACAAAGGAAAATGAAGTACTAGATTGTCGGAAGTCTGTGTTTAGCAGTCGGTTCACTAATGACTATAGCAAATGATCGGCTAGCGGGTTCAGCGGTGCTGAAACTCCCCCTCACAATGCCTCAGGATCGGCTTAAGCTATAGACGATTCGGCTAGTCAAGAAAACAATTCGATTCGTTGGAAACTTCCCACGTTTATTCAAGTTGATCTTGTTGGTCTTAGGTCGGGTACACTGGGGACTGCGTCCCACCCCTTATAGCTACTTCCTACCTCGTAACTAGGATCCACTGGCTTATGCTGTTGTGAGGGCACCTTCTTCCTTGAACCGGACGCCTGGTCGTAGCGTCCACAACGTGGCTCGGCGATCGTGCAGGTTACAGGAGTTGCACTATACAGCACTGGATTAGCTGTCGGTCGGCGGCTCCCCAATGAAACTCTAAGATGGTTGTCGGTCGATGCTCCGGTCTACAGACTAGGCGGCAATTGCAGTTCCGATTGCAAGCTATGAAGATGGTGTTCACGACGCTCGGTATGTTGACGGACCGATGCGTCGTTCTCTCGTTCGTAGCGAGCCCTTTAATACGAGTGGGGCCTTGGCCGGAGCGCCGGTGAGTGTGACTGCAGCGCAGTCGTAATGGCGGAGTCTAGGCCAAGCCTCGGAGCGGGGAGCACACCTCCGATTTAAGGTAAAACCTCGGGACCCTGGAGAAATCGAAACGGCGTTTTAGGTTGGCGTTGAAGAACGATGATCACTGCGGTTACGGGGTAGGGGTTCGTGGTGACTTGGATATCCTGATAATCGGTAAATTCCGGAATTCTATCTTTCACTACTAGACACTGTTTTTCACACGCTGTCTACGATGTGTTGTTCTAGACGATGGTAGTGAAAATGGCCAATTTTCGACAGGTCTTTGACCCCGTTGCCGCGTAGAAAGACGTCACCGTTCTTTCACCCCATTTTGATCCTCAATTCGCTTCGCCTTTTTGCCGCGTTACACTACCGCCATCTGGTCAGGGGTGGTCCTAGAGTTGGCTCTTGGGGGGGGTGATTTTCCAATTTTTAAAAATCAGTAATTTTTTCAAATGAAAAATAATACACACGTTGATGAGAGATGAAAATTTAGAAAAAAAAATTCAAGCTATCTTAACTTTTTTCCTGAGCTTCTACATATTTGCGCTCTGATATTTTATAATATTTCGGAAATATTTGACTTTTCACCGATAAGGCCGATAACATAATTAACAAACATAACTAACGGGCATTGAATTCTTCATTGGAATATTTTACTGAATCGTGATTTGGAAATTTTGTATAATTATTTTTAAACTTGGAAACACTATATAAAATCAATACTTTAGATATAAATTAACTAGAAAATACGATTATCAAAATCAGTTTCTGAATATGAAACTTCTGAAACCTAATTTAATTTCATTTGCTCATGAATTTAAAGTTATCATTCAAAATTTTCCATTTTAATCGTACTACAACAAATCAGTTTTTAAAAAAAGTGTACCTACATATAATTCTTATTTTTTTTTCAAATTTTTTCAAAATTTATACCAGAAACAAGAACTGATAAAAAAATACAAATTTGCATTTAGTGCTCCTAAATGAGTCGAAATCAGTTTTCAAATTCATTGCACCTATTTATTTATTTACATAGTATTCCGTCTCACGACATAACTTGACGAACATAATTCCTAAAATTCACTCGGTTCATAGCAACCGTTCTCCAATTTCTCGGGCACCCCACGTTCGCCAGATCACGCTCCACTTGGTCTAACCACCTCGCTCGTTGCGCCCCCGCTCGTCTTGTTCCTACCGGATTCGTAGCGAACACCTGTTTTGCAGGACAGTCGTCCGGCATTCTCGCAACATGTCCAGCCCAGCGTATCCGGCCAGCTTTCACCACCTTCTGGATACTGGGTTCGCCGTAGAGTCGCGCGAGCTCGTGGTTCATCCTTCGCCTCCACACTCCGTTCTCCTGTACGCCGCCAAAGATGGTTCTTAACACTCGTCGCTCGAATACTCCGAGTGTACGCAGGTCCTCCTCGAGCAATATCCATGTCTCGTGCCCGTAGAGAACAACCGGTCTAATAAGCGTCATATACAGGTTACACTTCGTACGAGGGCAAAGTCTTCTCGACCGCAGTTGCTTGTGGAGTCCATAGTAGGCACGACTTCCGCTGATAATTCGCCTCCGGATCTCACGGCTGGTGTCATTGTCTGCGGTCACCAGTGAGCCGAGATAGACAAAGTCTTCGACTATCTCCAGCTCGTCGCCGTCGATCATGACCTTGTTATTACTGGACAAGCGGGTTCGGTCGGTCTCGGATCCGCAGGCCAGCATGTACTTCGTCTTGGACGTATTAATCATCAACCCAATCCTTCCTGCTTCGCGTTTCAGTTTGCGGTAGATCTCCTCCACCGCCGCAGATGATCTGCCGACTATATCAATGTCATCGGCAAAGCAGATAAGTTGACTGGATCTGTTGAAAATCGTGCCCCGCATTTCGCCCACCGCTCGTCGAATAACACCTTCTAGCGCCACGTTGAACATCATGCAGGATAGACCATCACCTTGTCGAAGCCCCCTGCGCGATTCGAATGAACTCGACAATTCACCCGAAATCCGCACACAGCACTGCGTTCCATCCATCGTCGCCTTGATCAGTCTGATTAGCTTCCCGGAAAAGCCGTTCTCGTCCATGATTTTCCATAGCTCGTTACGGTCGATCGTGTCGTATGCGGCTTTGAAGTCGATGAATAGATGATGCGTAGGGACTTGGTGTTCACGGCATTTTTGGAGGATTTGCCGTAATGTGAATATCTGGTCCGTCGTAGACCGTCCCTCCATGAAGCCGGCCTGATGACTTCCCACGAATCTGTTTGCTTGTGGCGTGAGGCGGCGGAGTAGGATTCGGGACAACACTTTGTAGGCGGCATTGAGGACAGTGATCGCTCGGTAGTTCTCACAGTCCAATTTGTCGCCCTTCTTGTAGATGGGGCATATTACCCCCTCCTTCCACTCCTCCGGTAGCTGTTCTATGTCCCAGATCCGGACTATCAACCGGTGTAGGCAGTCGGCCAACCTGTCCGGGCCCATTTTGATGAGTTCAGCTGCGATGCCATCCTTCCCAGCCGACTTGTTTCTATTCAGCTGGCGAATGGCTTCCTTAACTTCACTCATCGTTGGGAGTGGCTCCTCTTCGTCGTTGGCTACGCCGGCGATGTACCTTCCCCCACCGTCTTGCTCTCCTGCATGTGCGCCGTTCAGGTGTTCATCGAAGTGCTGCTTCCACCTTTTGATCACCTCACGATTGTCCGTCAGGATACCCCCGTCCTTATCCCGGCACATTTCGGCTTGCGGCACGAAGCCTTTGCGGGATGCGTTGAGTTTCTGATAGAACTTTCGTGTTTCTTGGGAACGATGCAGCTGCTCCAGCTCCTCGAGCTCCTCCTCCTCCAGGCGGCGCTTTTTCTCCTGGAAAAGTCGGACTCGCTGCCTCTTCCGCTGTCGGTGATTTTCCACATTTCGACGGGTGCCTCTTTGCACTACTGCCGCCCGCGCGGCATTCTCTTCGTCCATCACCCTCCTACACTCCTCGTCGAACCAGTCGTTCCGTCGAGATCGCTCCACATAACCGATGACGTTCTCCGCAGCACTGTTGATGGCTGTTTTGATGGTATCCCAACAGTCCTCGAGAGGGGCTTCGTCAAGCTCGCCCTCTGCCGGCAGCGCTGCTTCGACCGATTGCGCGTAGTCTGCCGCGACCTCAGGTTGCTTCAGTCGCGCGATGTTTAACCGAGGCGGGCGCCGGTTTCGCTTGTTGTTCACTACGGAGAGTTTTGGGCGCATCTTCACCATCACCAGATAATGGTCCGACTCGATGTTGGCGCCCCGACAGGATCTGACGTCGATGATGTCCGAAAAGTGCCGGCTGTCGATCAAAACGTGGTCGATCTGTGATTGAGTTTGGTACGGTGATCTCCAGGTGTACTTGTGTGGGAGGCGGTGCTGAAAAAAGGTACTACGTACGGCCATTCGTTTGGAGGCGGCGAAATCAATGAGTCTGAGGCCGTTTTCGTTGGTCAGCTGGTGCGCGCTGAACCTTCCAATTGTCGGTTTAAATTCCTCCTCCTGGCCGAGCTGAGCATTGAAATCCCCGATGACGATCTTGATATCATGTTTTGGGCAACGGTCGTATTCACGCTCCAGCTGCGCGTAGAATTCGTCTTTGTCGTCACCGGTACTTCCGAGGTGAGGGCTGTGCACGTTGATGATGCTGATGTTGAAGAACCGGCCCTTGATTCTCAACCGGCACATTCGTGAGTTGATCGGCCACCACCCGATCACGCGCTTTTGCATCTTTCCCATCACTATAAAAGCTGTTCCAAGCTCGTGTGTGTTGCCGCAGCTCTGGTAGATGGCACGACCATCTGGATACGTTCGTACCGTGGAGCCCTTCCAGCATACCTCCTGCAGCGCTACGATGTCGAATTTGCGGCTCTTCAATTCGTTGGAGAGCACGTGGGTACTGCCCACAAAATTTAGAGATCGGCAGTTCCATGTTCCAAGTTTCCAATCGCTAGTCCCTTTTCGTCGCGTGGGTCTTTGCCGATTTCCATCCGAAATTTGTTGTTCGTTATTCGTTGCTTATGTTTTTTAGTAGTCACAGGCTCGCAAGGCCCGCAGCTAACCCCACTATCTCGCAGGAGGACCGTCGTGATGTTGCTGTTTTGGGTCCCGAACACCACCAGGACGTTGTTGCACTCCGCACGCCGCCCCTAACATGGAGAACAGACGCGTACGAAGCCCCCTAACTCATTCTGCATGCGACCAAAGCATCCACCGGGGTTGGGTACCCGATCTCCGCTAAGGTTGCTCGCACCCCAGCTAGTACCACGGGGAGGTAGAGAATCGGAGTTGCAGACAAGAGGTGATATGACCACTACCCGAAGGTTGGGTGTATGGGGTCTCGAGTTGCACATTGTCTACTTCACTAGCCATTGCACCTAGGAAAATGTGAATTTTGTTCCTTGTGTTATAGTTTTGAATGCAGATTTTGGGTTCTGGAGATGAATTTGAATCTCAATCGCCAACACTAATTCATTCATATTGAAACAGCTTTTATAAACACTTTTTTGTTCCTTTTTGGCTCTAAAAACTCATAGGGAACGCAAAAATCATAACAAGTAATCTCTTTCTTCGATTTATTGTTGCAAAAATCTCATGAGAAGTTTTTTTTTTTAAATTTAAACTCTTACTTTGAATATGATATATTCGATATCTGTTAGGCAGTACTTGTATTTTTTTCATGGTCATTCATAATATGAAAGTTTGATGTGATGCATTTCAAACAGAATTAAATAAAATCATAACTGAAATTTAAATTTTTGTTTTTGAATTTCATGACATAGGTTATTATTTTAAGTTTATAATTCATATTTGAATGGTGGAAAATTAAGAATGAAAAAAACTCGCGAAAGAGAATTTTTACCTGAATTCTTATTTTGCAATAAGTCATGAATTCCTTGTAAACGCAAGTGAAAATAACACTACTTTAGATTTTAAAATAAGGTTTGCATTAGACATCTGATATGACTTTATAAAGTTTACAAATTCTCAATGAACTAGCTGAAAACAAATGAAAAAAAAACAGAATTTTGAATTCAAATTTATATTTAAATTTCAGATATGTATAAGCTTTTTATTCAAACTGATAATATTCCTTCGATTTAAAAAGATATTCTGAAATACAAAAAAACTTTCTGGGAAGCTTTTCGCTGCTCAAAATTTCATCAAAAATGAATTGTTTATAAAGATATAAATTTAAATTTCTAACAATAACGGCAATTTAGCACTTGAAGGCCAAAGGTTTTTTTACTTCTTAGAACGACCAAAATCTGTTAATCCATTCAACATGGTAGAAATTTCTAAAAATTAAGAAAATTTGAAAATCTCATGATTCCGTACGTTTAAAGTTTAATGATTCTTCTTCTTCTTCTTACATCAACATGGCCAAAACATGTAGGCATCCTGGAAAATGGAAGACTTGCGTCTATAATTTTTCTTTTCAGCGTATTACCTGTTACATATTCCTATGCATTGCAGATATTACTACGGCCAGGCCAACCATGTGATGAAAACCGCGAAAGATACAGGATACAAGGGAGGAATGAAGCGTGGAGATCCCTACCAAACGCTTCATATAATATTTTGAATATATAAAGACCTAAATATGAATTTATGTCATTTGGGAAAGTATATACGGAATATTGTTACAATAAATGCTGTTAAGGAATTAGGAAAAATTAAATAATAGTAATAAATATATAAATATTAAAATACTAAATAAATATATAAATAAATAAAAATATGAATACAAAAAATAAATAACTGAATAAATAAATAAATTGTAAACTGTAACTAAAACTGTAAAATATTTAATGTTATGTATGTATGTATGTAGGTAATCCACCATGGGTGCACGGATTCACCGCAGTTTGACCAAAGTATGGATTTATTTGCATTATTTAGATTTCTCGACCAATTAGCAATGCAGCATTTACCATACCCGGCACCATGGCTTCGTATGAACTGTTATGGAGTGAATGTATTTTGTGTCTATGTAAGTATATTTTGGGGAACGAATCAATCAGCTACTCAACCAGTTGAAAATTTATAACATTTTCAATGTTATAATCTTACTCGGGTATTCCGGCATCCGTGTATATACCCGGCCAGCTGGCAACTAATTGAACATTCTTATATACAATTTAAATAATATTCAATGGTATAAAAATATAAAGAAACGATCTCACCATAGTTCAGCTTCACAATTCCTCGCTGCCTATAAGTCAGCAGCAGTTCAGCATTTTTCTTCTACATTTACAGTATACATACAGCGGTTTTGTTTGCAAATAAATTTGCTCTTCTCATTACACCAAAGCTTAGGCACTTTCAGGTTAAAACCCTTAACTTGCTTAACTGTCATAGCCAAAAACACAATCGAAATTCCATATGCTAGACTACTGGGGTGCATATGCATTTGGAAGGCATATGTTTTAGGTGCTTAGTTTCACTCTTTCCTAATGATGGCGAACAAACCCAAACCCAAACGAGTAAAACACTCCACTCAGAGAAAGTAAAAAAGAGATAGAGAGCATTTCGTAGTTGTAAATTTCTCATCGGCGGGATGTTTCCGTCTTCTCCGATTGATGATGCGCGTATGCGTCGCTTGCTTTGATCGAATCACGTTTGCACATGACCTCTCGTGGATAGTGACAAGTTCGAGCAAGTTTCGCCAAAGGTAGAATTTCATTCCTGGTTTGAATCCACATTGAAATTTAATCATTTTCGGAAGCGCATAGGATAGGAACTTTTTTCATCATATCACATTCACTTTTTTTTACCCAAACCCGTTTGATAGCTTTACATTCTTCAGACAACGCTCAATTTGTGCCTTTCAAACAGCTCACAAAGAACATTAAACTAATTTCTTTTCTTTTTCCCAACAACAGACACTGCTTAAGCTTCATAATTTTCTTTCATATTCTTTAATATCACTTTTTTCACCCAAAAAAACACCGAAAAGCTTATCAAACTAATATTTTTGTGGAAAATTCACCAAGAGATGGAACAAACGCGTCGGCTCAAATTCTGTTGACGCTTCCTTTGCTTTTTTATGCTTTGTCACTGCCACAAATTCTTTAATTTTCGTAGCTTTCAAAGCAATTTCTTTTAAAAATCTGATTTCATGTAGTCTTGAGTGATACATTTGAACACACAAGTCACCACACTTATTCTAACTTTATCATTAACTTATCAATTGCGTGAATGGTCCGAACTCCGGAGGGGTGAAAAAAATGAACCGTACCCGACGCGAGCGCGAAGTAGACTGAAACTGTAAAATATTTAATGTTATGTAATTAAATATAAAACAATGTAATATTGTACAATATAAAATAATATAACACAATATAATATATATGTTCAATGAATTATAAAATTGAAAATAATGGAGGTATTAATTTTCGAACCTCTAGTTGGTTTTAATTCCAATACCGAGAGACAGAGCCCCTGCAAATCAATTTGTCTGTAGTTTGGATGAACGTATAATAAATTTTGATTGGATCTAGTTTCATATGATTACAGTAAAATACGAAAATTCTTATAAGCTAAGAAGATAAGTTATTTTGTCTGGTGTAAAAAAAGATTAATTAGTTTAACAAAGACTTCGCCATAAATTAATCACTTCGATACTGATGCAGCAGATTTCTACACTGGTAATTTAATTTTGCATCAAGGAAGATCATTTAATTGCTAATCATAATTAATTTACAAAAACGAAATAATGCTAGAATGGATTGTTGAAAACAGGTTAACATGATATCCTGAAACCTAGTTGTAGAGAATAAGCCAATGAATGGAAAATAATCAAATAAATATTCGAGAAACATGTAAGATGCTTATTAATCTTGGTATATTTCGAGAACACGAATGAGATTCTCTTATATGTTGTCCCACAATAATAGCACATAATAGTACGATAAATGCGAAGAAACGCTAGATTCAGTACAAGAGAAAATGAGAGAAAATGGTTAACTGAACGAACGGGTTCCCGTGTGCGTTGCAGTTTTCGGGACAGTCAGTTTTTGGAGAGATGTTAAGCAGTGATGATGTCTGATAGACGACGGTCGTTCTTTGAAGAACCGTGTGTGGACTTGGGTGAAACCGTACGGACACGACACTAGTGTTCTATCCTTAGGGCGGTCCCAACGGTAGATGCAAAACACGGTTTTCGACCACGCTAAAACATTTCGGCTGGCACCGGTGTCGTATATTGCTGTTTTAGCACAGTTATCGATTTCGAAATTCCCAACAGTTATACGCCTTTGTTCCAAATTCATGCAAATTTGGAACAGGATTTCAAAATATACGACAGACCGATTTAGTTCACGGTGAGAAAATTTTAGCCAACAATGATTTCTTTCACACATGTTTGGGTAACATTGGGTGTAATAGTTTCTTTTTGAGATATTATTTGAATGTTTTTTTTTTCGCTTCAACCAGCCTATACGTAACATAAATTGAGGAAAGATGTTTATAAAAACCATATCAAGTATAAATAATAGATGTCACATTATTCTCGATTTAATATAATTAAATAAAAAGGTTTTCATTTGAGCTCGACGAATAAGTGAATCCAGTCAGCGTTTTAAAATTTGAAAAAAATAAACGAAAAGAAAATTTTAATACTTTTTCGATGAGGTAAAATAAATGTCTATTGTTTGTTCTATAGTTTTTGTTTTATTTGAGATATTGAGAGATTTTTAGTTCGTATGGATTGCTCGGAGTTTTCGTCAATATCAGCATATTTTTCTGTATCCATACATAAATTTACAAATAGTGAAACAAGTTTTTGTCAAACAAAAATGTCGACAAATCAAAGGAAAATTTCCTTTGACTTTGGGATAAACATTTCTCATTTCCTTTATCAATGTCAGCAATAACTTGAAAAAAAAATTGCTTTTTCATTTCATTTTAACAAAACCTTATTCCATTGATTCAAAGCAATTTGATTGAATTAATTGAAGAATTGTTTCAATTGAGCTTTTTTCCTCGTTGTGTAGTCATGTTTGCTTTTAAATTAATGTAATCCTGGTAGAATAGTTGAAATCATTGTTCTGTCAAAAAGAATATTCGTAGAATTAATTTTAAGACAATTAATCGTGAAACTCAAAACTTATGCAATTTTTCTAATAAAATGGGTTTTTTCTTCTCAATTATTGAGTGTCTGCAATGAAAGTGTTTCAGTTTTAAATTTGCTCCTACACCGGTGGGGAGTGGGTGTTTTAGCCGATTCTAAAATTTCAAATTGTGCTTAAACTGGTATACTTAAAACCAATATTTACGCCTGAACCGTTGGGAGGGCCCTTAAAAATGAAAAAAAAAAAAATGAAAATTAATACGGCAGTGCGAATAATTATGGAGATATAAAAATGGATTAGAATAAGAATTATCATAAAATTGAGTTGAGAGTTCAAAATTTCACGTCGATGATACTTTCATCTGGAAAATCTATATAGTCCTACAGAAGCTGAAACGTGTAATCTTCTGGTATAAGTTTTTAACATCAGTGTCAGTAACTTTATCAGGTCTTCTATATATTTAATTTTAAATTGATTGAAGGTTAAAAGGCGGTTAAGGATGTGTACCTGAAAAACTATACCCAGTATATAAAAATAAACAATTTAAAATTTATGACGAAAATCTTAAATCTATCATTGGAAAGATGTCTGCATGTTATCACAATATCTCGAGTTCCAAATCCCAGCTCTCTTATTTACATAACTTGATGATAAACATTGATAACAGATGAAAAATAAACAAGACATTTAAATATGTCATGCAGGACAAGAACCTTCTAGATAATCTGGGACACATACATCCAATTGTTTAAAAATTAAAAAAAGTATTTTAATCGGTAAAATACAATTATATAGAAGCTGAAACTAAGAGTATCATAAATTATTTAAGTTATTTTGCATGAAGCGAACTTAGTCTTCTAATAAAATCCAAGACTCAGTCAAATTATGGCATTTAAAGTTAAGCTGCATGTTTTATTTATGTAAAAAAATAAATAATTACAATTACATTTCTATATTCCTACCAAACTGGATAAAATTTTTATTAGGCTGAAAAGAAAAAAAAAATTGAGCCCACTGTTCTCGCAGTTATAACTGCTTGAAATGCGAGAGACAAAAACATTGGCCCTTATTCTGCGCCGCGCATGAGGTGACGATTGTCACCTCACCTCGAGTCACCGTGAGATTTGTCACCTTATTCCCGGAGTCGTTGTGGGTGAAGTGACAGAGGTTCACTCTAGGTGAGTGACCGAATGAACACATCTGTCAAAATGGTAGAATTTTGTTGGTGTTGTTTGGATTTTGCTCTCGCTTCGGATTTTCCGAAGTAAGTTTTTAGAATTTCGGGTTAGAATTTCGGTTCGAAAATGGCCATCATCGGATGGTACGGTTACAGCAAGCTGCTTCAGGAAGAAAAACGGACGATTTGTGCGACGTAAGTGGAAATTTCGTTCATCAAAGCTAAGTTCGGATCTGGGTCATATTGCCGGGGAAAAAAAATCAGATGCCGACGGCTGTTGCTCCAAAAGCCCAGCGCACAAAAAGGCGGTGTTTGTTAAACATTTCCAAAGGTTTATCACACGGAAAATAATAAAAAGGTAAAATTTACCGAGATAGCCAAGGTAAACGATCGTGAAAGCCAAAAAGGTAACTTCTACCTCTTCGAGGTGAAACTCACCTCACAGCGCGGTAAAATCTACCTGAATCGAGGTTGGAAAAAAGGTACAATTCACCGAGGAAAAAGGTGAATCCAAAAAAGGTAAATCTTACCTCGTAGCGAGGTGAAGTTCACCTGAGTTGAGCTGAATAAAAAAGTATAATTCACCTAGAAAAAAAGGTAAAACCAAATAAGGTAAAACTTACCTCGTAGCGAGGTGAAGTTGACCTGGATTGAGCTAAACAAAACGGTACAATTCTTCTCGAAAAAAAGTGACTATTCGCCGAACCCGTTTATTGAGGTTAAGCTGTTTTGTCATTCAGGAACAAGTTTTGCTTTGTGCATAATATGTGAAAATCGGAATAGAATGGTAAGTGTTTTCTTAGATATCATTTTGTTGTGCTGGTTCTCGTCATAATACATTGCTTTTGTTTCAGATCGACCCATAGAGCTTATAGGTGTATTCCACGTCATCCTCCAGCCGGAAAAGCCGAACCTGACCGGATTAGCCGAACAGAGGAGGTCATGAATGTACGCAACGCAGGAGTATTCAGCGGCCATGGCGGCTCGAAAGAATGCGAAGCCGAATTATCAGTCCCTATTTATCTCCAATAAATATAACTTTTGATAGAACTTTGTATTTCTTTAATTCTTATTGAAGAAACCAATCAAACCAACCAGCATTTACCTTTTAAATCAGTAAATGGGAAAACGGTATTATTTACTATTTTGCTAGGTGAATGCGAAAAAGGTAAAATATACCGTTTTGCTAGGTGAATTGGAAAAAGGTATAATTTACCTTTTTGCTAGGTGAATGAAAAAAAGGTAAAATTTACCTCGAAAGAGGGGTGGAAAAAATTCACCTCGCAAAAAGGTAAATTTTACCTTTTTTTTATTTTCCGTGCAGGTATGTAAAATAATTTGTGTTTTGTACCTGAAACTGTTCGATCATCCAAGAGAAGTTAAGTTTTTTTTTTTCGTTTTCAGTAATGGCGAATGCTGCCGGTTTATATATTTTCCTCAACTGAAGTTACCCCCGTGGCATGCCGGAAGTTGTTTCGCCTGCCAGATAGGAGATCATGGAATGCCGAGCATTTATCGAAACCAACGAAATAGCAGCAGCAGCATCAGATTCAAACGACAAATTTCGGTCACATAAACCTAAATCCGGTTTCTTTGCATAGCATATTATTAAAAAGTGAAAATAAAATTAAAAGTACTATAATATTTGAATTCCAAAGTTTTCGTCATTTCATCGTTTTAACGGTTCGAAAAACAAACTTCAATTAAATCTGAATTTTAGATTTCATTAGAAGATCATACTTTCCATTCAGTATTCCAATCCAAATTACATATTTGAGATAGCAATGAAAAAGTTTCAATATATTTAAAAATCATATTTGCTAATAAATTTGCTTAATTTTATTTCCATAACTATCATTCATTAGTATAATTAACCATTTAGAGCCTAACATTGTGATTTACATAAATTCTCGATTAAATTTCTATCTCGTCACCACCTGAAAAGGTACCGACAATTGTCACCTAAAATCGTCACCCGAATGCGACGATTCTCACCCACGGTGACTACGAGAATAGGGTAAGAACTCACAAAGTTCATCCGAAGTGACGTTCCTCACCTAAACCGACTGCTGGAATAGAGTGACTTGGGTGACTCTACTATCGTCACGTCACTCGAGGCGCAGAATAAGGGCCATTATTTGCAAGTAAGAACATGATTTTCCTCGGGACTGCCAGCATTGACAGCATACGCTCCGTGTGAGTACGTTCCTCGTTCTTGAAAATATAACAAGGCGAAAGTTAGGAAGAGAATAAGTTGAAACGGGCTCACCATAATTTGCTGCTTGGTTTATCGTAAGTGTACAGGCGTCCATCGCCTGCTGCGATCCGCGAAACGCATATTCAATTTATTACTTCCCTTCACCTGCAACACTTCCCTTATCCTCCCACTATTCTTCTTTTGAAGTTAGCTTTTTCGCTGTTCTACAAAACCGCACTGCATATGATAATTTTCAACGCCACCATATTGCATTCCCAGACGCATAATTTTCGTTCACATGCTGAAATTCAGCGCTGAAATATTTCTCCACTCGGTGGCTTTGGAAACCTTCATATTCTATAACAAACACGCACAACGATCCTTCTTCAATCAGGTCATTTCACAACAAATTATACATTTGAATTACAACAAACTTCTTCCGTAGAACTTCCTAGAGCACATTTTTTCCCAGCCCGATTGA
The DNA here is from genome assembly GCF_029784155.1 of Uranotaenia lowii. Taxonomy (NCBI): domain Eukaryota; kingdom Metazoa; phylum Arthropoda; class Insecta; order Diptera; family Culicidae; genus Uranotaenia; species Uranotaenia lowii. Next base: position 411,473,859 of record NC_073692.1, read on the forward strand.
CCGATGCGCCATGTACGTTTAAAGTTTAATGATTTTGTTTTTAACTGTGTCCTTCTAAATCTGAGCAAATAATTAAAAAAAATGCATATTGAAGGCAATAAATGTATGACGACAACAGAACAAATATTTCAAGTATTTCAGTGTTATAACCAGATTCACCCCCCCATGTGACTTTTTTCATTTTGTTATTTCATTAAAATTCAAAACAAAATCAAGAATTTAGAAGCTCTGAATTTTAAACAAATATAAAGTTTATAACGATTTTCTCGTGTTAATTTAGGCATATGAGGGAAATTAGTGACAAATTAAAAAAAGTTGTCCTTACATTTCACTAATAGCAAATTAGAAATCAACACTCAAAACCACACTTTTGTTGAGTTACTTATCAATAAAAGTTATTTGGCATAATTTAGTCCAGTGAATCGCAAGTTACAGCTGCTTGAGTTTGGTGGACCGACTTTTTTCAATATTGAGCCTTTTGTGATAATTTAACTTTTTTGTTGAATAAACACCCCCACGGAGTGGAAAATTTTGAAAATTTAAACGCACATCTACTAAGAAAAGTTCCAATTTTTAAAAGAAATTCGAGCTTTTGTGGGTATTTTCTAACGGTTTTCTGCCGCTGGGGGGGGGGGGGGGGGGGGTGGGGTGATCACCCCGATCACCCCCCCCCCCCCCATAGGACCGCGCCTGCATCTGGTAGTGAGGTTACGAAGCCTGACGTTGAGCTCTGCTGTCAGGTTGGTGCCTAGGGATTCGGGGCGAACTACGAAGTAGGTCAGCTTCTCCACAAGCAAAGAATCTTCTTGGCACATTTGAAGATAACGCGAACAAAAATTCCGACAAACACTGACATCACTAACCGAGCACTTGTTACATGACATTTTTAAAATTTTTACTAAAATGCACAATACATACTATACATACAACAGTGTATGTAACTGTTTCGCATTTGATCAGTATCGTAAACTGGGGGAACTTTGATCAACATTAAATTTTTACAGATTATCATCATTAAGTAAGTCTGAAGTTAAAATATCTGAAAACTGTTTTCAACGTTTGAAAGCCTATAAATTGAGTTTCAAATAGGCTAAATTTGGTTTGTAATTGAAGATTTGTTTATATGTAGGGGAGATGAGGGCATAACTAGCACCCAGGGCATAATGAGCACTCCTTTTTTCTACATAAGTACGTATTTTCTTCAACAAATTTTCATAAGAACTTGTTTCGTACTACCTATAGTATTAATTTTTCACCAAAAAAGAAACATCCTTTTCATCTTTACAGAAATATTAAATAATAACCAGCTAGGTTCTCAAGTGACGAAAATATTATAATTTTTGAGCACCACCAAATAAGCTTTTATGACCTTTAAATCATCTTGATCTGAAATGTACGCACTGCAACATGATCTACACATTGTTTCTTAATTTTCAACATCATAAAATTTTTGATTTTTCACTTTAATCAATTTTAAAACGCGTTTTTACTTTAATTTGGTCACTAGAGGCGAACAGAGCACTATCAATGAAGGCATAATGAGTATTTTCGGCTGTATAATCTAGCAGCGAATTCAACTCGATGAAGTCAACTGAAGCTACAGCTTGACTTGTTTCGTCTGTTGATTTGGCCTATTGGTAAGGTGTCGGAGAGGTAGTCAGTAGACTCGAGTTCGATTCCTGTTCGAGGGGATTTTTTTTGCACATACCATTCATGATTGATTTTTTTATTGTTACATTATACGGCTAATAGCATCAAAGCATCATCCGTCAAACAAAACACCAGAAACATAATGTATGAGCATGTGATCATTCTTTGAATTATACAAACAGATCTAGATTATTTTGTTATTGCTTTGTTTGATAAATCTACGCCTCACCGTTTAGTGCAATCATGATCATGAATGATAAATGAAAAAAAAAACACCTCGACCAGGAATCGAACTCGAGCCTACTGATTGCCTCTCAGGCATCTAACCAATAGGCCAAATCGTCAGACGATGCAAATTAAGCTGTAGCTCTATTATTCAGTTGACTTCATCGAGTCGAATTCGCTGCTAGATTCCCCGGCAGAAAACGCTCATTATGCCTTCATTAATGGTGCCCATACTGCCTCGGGGGGTTTCTCATTATGCCTCTACAGTGACTGGTTTTCAGCCTTCGGCAAACATTTTTAAAATGCATTTTTAAACGTTTTTATCTACTTTTTCAAGTTTCATCCAATTAGGCCATAGACTATTTGAGTGTCTGAACACGAAACAATGATGTAATTCACATATTACAGCTGTTCTCTATGGTTAAATAAGCGTTTTGCTTAAGGTGGCCATTATGCCCTCATTTCCCCTAGCTGTAAAATGTAGCTCTAAAGTTCTAAAATATCTGTTTTTTCGAAGACTCACAAACAAACACCTCTCCTGATAAAATGATAGCATTTAGTAAGGTTGCCAGATTGCCCGGTTTTATCCGGATTTGCCCGGATATTTAATACTAAATTGGGAACAGTCCAGCCCGACCCGGTTGCCCAGATTTATTCACTTTATTTGGAAAATTAAACAAAAAAAAAAAACAACAAACATCTCCAAAACGAGATTTTTAAGCCTTCTGTGCCAATTGGCATTGAAACATTCATTTTGAAGATGTGGAGATACGTTAAAACCATAGTGATCAAAGTTTTGTAAAAATCATTTAGTTATAGCCACTAATCTCGTTTGATTATTCTGCTATCAATGACCGACCATGATTTATACTCCTTACCTCAGTAAGTATTTTAAAACTTTTTAGTGTTACAAAAAAGCAATCCCTTCCAAAATATTCGAAAATGAATTAAAAAGCTGATCAATGTTCCCCCAGTCTACGGTAGAGATCAAATTGAAGGACCCTCACTCACTCTTTCAAAATAATCGTTTTTACATTAGACATTAAAGTTCTTTTAATTGGTCGATAATTGAAAATTTGTAAAATCATCGTGGTTCATCGTTCGCCTCCACGCTTGAATACTCCGAGTGTGCGCAGGTCCTCGTCGTGCAATATCCACGTCTCGTGCCCGTAGAGAACAACCAGTCTAATGAACGTCGTGTGCAGATTACACTTTGTGTGAGGGCTAAGTCTTCTCGATCACAGTTGCTTTTGGAGTCCATAGTGGGCACGACTTCTGCTGATCATTCGCCTCCGGATCTCATGTCTGATAAACTAACAAAACTGAATGCAGAACAAGAGCTAATTTTGAATTCATTTATTATCCTCCATTCAATCAGTAAATAAGATTTTTGATAAAGATTCTCGTTTCAGAGATACATTGCTTAAAAAATGTTGATAAACGATTGCACCAGCGATCGTCAATACACGGATCGCCCAATCGTTTCAACTAGTCAAAATCATTTTTTAAATCCTTTGCATCTCGGAAAAACTTGGAATGTGTTCCCTTGTGCTATCTGTGGACATTGTTTATTTTTAAAGAATAATTTATGCTATTACCTAAGTTGACGGTGAGGAATTTTCTACATTATTTTAAAATGCCAAATTTTTTGAGTTCTTTGAAATGCCCAGTTTAAAAACGGTTGAAAAGTAAACAACAACAAAAAAACACCTTCAACCGAATGAAATACCAAGAAGTGATGGATCGAATCCGTTAGACTGTTTTTCTTTTGCGTTCTTGGGCCGGCATACAGATTACGACGACGCGACGACTCGTTCATATCGTTCGAAACAAAAAAAAGTCAAGAAACGTGATGCCGATAAGCGTCCAGTGTTTTATTTTTGTCGATTCTGCTCTGTTCTTTGCAGGCCTTGCGGAAATTTCGCAAACATTAGCTTTTTGTTCTGGCAGCAACTTTTTTTCTTCCTTCGACCAAATTTGAGAACAGGATTTGTTGTTCTGGCTGTGCTACTCATAAGTCCCGCACACAAGTGGTTGTTGTCGGTTGGTCTTGTTTTGATTTTTCAGTTAGTTTCGGGTTTTTGGTTAGAGAGACAAAGGAAAGTATAACTTAAATAATCCTCTAGAAGCCTGGGGGAGGACCGTTTTATTGCCGTGGACGGACGCAAACTGGTCCGGTTCCAATTCCAGGAAATTTCATGCCGATCGCTATCGGCTAACAAACAAAATGCCACGCCAAGACGGTTTGTCTCGGTTAGTTTTTTTTTGTGGTTGTTCTTAAATTCGTTTTTTCTACTCCAATCAATTGTGTGCCAATGATCAATGATCAAACATTGACAAATTAAAATCTTTTTGGTTGAAGTAAAATTTATTCTTATTTCCTACATTAAGGTTTTTGGAACACAAACAAAATACAACGGAAGCCAGATGCAGACAAAATCATTCGGTAGCTCTAATTTTAGCTTATCCAGCGAAGGAAAATTCCTTTCGACAGCTTAATGATTATCTTCAGGGTAGAACAAGTGTTAAACATAATAGGGACAGCAAAAACTCAAAAAGTTAAACCAAAAACACTTATTTTGACCATCTAGAAAGGTCTGTAGAAGAAACCAGCCATTAGAATATTTCTGCAACTCGAAGAGAACAGCATAATTGTACGATGCAGAAGTAATTGATCACTTATCCAGAAGTGCTGCCACCACGGCAGCATTTGAACAGCCGACTGGTTGAAGTCTGAAAAGTTCTTTAGTTGAGCAACAACATTTGGGCAGTCCATCTGTCACGGATCGAACAGTAGCTTTGCTAAATTAACCACACGCTGATTATAGGTTTATTAATTTATTTTTGGTGAAAATATCCCTCATTGATCGTACCGTTGACGGTGTTCAATGTGTGAGTTTTAAGATTATAAAATTTTCGGTCTCAGTTTTTTTTTCAAATAATTATTTGAAAGGAATTCAAAACTACAACAAAAACATTCAAGAAAAAAATAAAAATAACAAAAATGTCGGAAGTGGTCGAAATGACAAAAACGATCAAAATTTGAAAAAAAAAACGGATGTAAAAACAATAATAAGGACATAACAACCGTGACGAATATCGAAGAGATAAAAATACAACCCTATTAAAAATAAAATTAAAATATATGGCAAAAATGACAAAAATGACAAAAATGACAAAACTGACAAAAATGACAAAAATGACAAAAATGACAAAAATGACAAAAATGACAAAAATGACAAAAATGACAAAAATGACAAAAATGACAAAAATGACAAAAATGACAAAAATGACAAAAATGACAAAAATGACAAAAATGACAAAAATGACAAAAATGACAAAAATGACAAAAATGACAAAAATGACAAAAATGACAAAAATGACAAAAATGACAAAAATGACAAAAATGACAAAAATGACAAAAATGACAAAAATGACAAAAATGACAAAAATGACAAAAATGACAAAAATGACAAAAATGACAAAAATGACAAAAATGACAAAAATGACAAAAATGACAAAAATGACAAAAATGACAAAAAATGACAAAAAATGACAAAAATGACAAAAATGACAAAAATGACACAAATGACAAAAATGACAAAAAATGACAAAAATGACTAAAATGACTACAATGACTAAAATGACAAAAATGACAAAAATGACAAAAATGACAAAAATGACAAAAATGACAAAAATGACAAAAATGACAAAAATGACAAAAATGACAAAAATGACAAAAATGACAAAAATGACAAAAATGACAAAAATGACAAAAATGACAAAAATGACAAAAATGACAAAAATGACAAAAATGACAAAAATGACAAAAATGACAAAAATGACAAAAATGACAAAAATGACAAAAATGACAAAAATGACAAAAATAACAAAAATTACAATAATGACAAAAATGACTAAAATGACAAAAATGACAAAAATGACAAAAATGACAAAAATGACAAAAATGACAAAAATGACAAAAATGGCAAAAATGACAAAAATGACAAAAATGACAAAAATGACAAAAATGACAAAAATGACAAAAATGACAAAAATGACAAAAATGACAAAAATGACAAAAATGACAAAAATGACAAAAATGACAAAAATGACAAAAATGACAAAAATGACAAAAATGACAAAAATGACAAAAATGACAAAAATGACAAAAATGACAAAAATGACAAAAATGACAAAAATGACAAAAATGACAAAAATGACAAAAATGACAAAAATGACAAAAATGACAAAAATGACAAAAATGACAAAAATGACAAAAATGACAAAAATGACAAAAATGACAAAAATGACAAAAATGACAAAAATGACAAAAATGACAAAAATGACAAAAATGACAAAAATGACAAAAATGACAAAAATGACAAAAATGACAAAAATGACAAAAATGACAAAAATGACAAAAATGACAAAAATGACAAAAATGACAAAAATGACAAAAATGACAAAAATGACAAAAATGACAAAAATGACAAAAATGACAAAAATGACAAAAATGACAAAAATGACAAAAATGACAAAAATGACAAAAATGACAAAAATGACAAAAATGACAAAAATGACAAAAATGACAAAAATGACAAAAATGACAAAAATGACAAAAATGACAAAAATGACAAAAATGACAAAAATGACAAAAATGACAAAAATGACAAAAATGACAAAAATGACAAAAATGACAAAAATGACAAAAATGACAAAAATGACAAAAATGACAAAAATGACAAAAATGACAAAAATGACAAAAATGACAAAAATGACAAAAATGACAAAAATGACAAAAATGACAAAAATGACAAAAATGACAAAAATGACAAAAATGACAAAAATGACAAAAATGACAAAAATGACAAAAATGACAAAAATGACAAAAATGACAAAAATGACAAAAATGACAAAAATGACAAAAATGACAAAAATGACAAAAATGACAAAAATGACAAAAATGACAAAAATGACAAAAATGACAAAAATGACAAAAATGACAAAAATGACAAAAATGACAAAAATGACAAAAATGACAAAAATGACAAAAATGACAAAAATGACAAAAATGACAAAAATGACAAAAATGACAAAAATGACAAAAATGACAAAAATGACAAAAATGACAAAAATGACAAAAATGACAAAAATGACAAAAATGACAAAAATGACAAAAATGACAAAAATGACAAAAATGACAAAAATGACAAAAATGACAAAAATGACAAAAATGACAAAAATGACAAAAATGACAAAAATGACAAAAATGACAAAAATGACAAAAATGACAAAAATGACAAAAATGACAAAAATGACAAAAATGACAAAAATGACAAAAATGACAAAAATGACAAAAATGACAAAAATGACAAAAATGACAAAAATGACAAAAATGACAAAAATGACAAAAATGACAAAAATGACAAAAATGACAAAAATGACAAAAATGACAAAAATGACAAAAATGACAAAAATGACAAAAATGACAAAAATGACAAAAATGACAAAAATGACAAAAATGACAAAAATGACAAAAATGACAAAAATGACAAAAATGACAAAAATGACAAAAATGACAAAAATGACAAAAATGACAAAAATGACAAAAATGACAAAAATGACAAAAATGACAAAAATGACAAAAATGACAAAAATGACAAAAATGACAAAAATGACAAAAATGACAAAAATGACAAAAATGACAAAAATGACAAAAATGACAAAAATGACAAAAATGACAAAAATGACAAAAATGACAAAAATGACAAAAATGACAAAAATGACAAAAATGACAAAAATGACAAAAATGACAAAAATGACAAAAATGACAAAAATGACAAAAATGACAAAAATGACAAAAATGACAAAAATGACAAAAATGACAAAAATGACAAAAATGACAAAAATGACAAAAATGACAAAAATGACAAAAATGACAAAAATGACAAAAATGACAAAATTGACAAAAATGACAAAAATGACAAAAATGACAAAAATGACAAAAATGACAAAAATGACAAAAATGACAAAAATGACAAAAATGACAAAAATGACAAAAATGACAAAAATGACAAAAATGACAAAAATGACAAAAATGACAAAAATGACAAAAATGACAAAAATGACAAAAATGACAAAAATGACAAAAATGACAAAAATGACAAAAATGACAAAAATGACAAAAATGACAAAAATGACAAAAATGACAAAAATGACAAAAATGACAAAAATGACAAAAATGACAAAAATGACAAAAATGACAAAAATGACAAAAATGACACAAATGACAAAAATGACAAAAATGACAAAAATGACAAAAATGACAAAAATGACAAAAATGACAAAAATGACAAAAATGACAAAAATGACAAAAATGACAAAAATGACAAAAATGACAAAAATGACAAAAATGACAAAAATGCCAAAATGACAAAAATGACAAAAATGACAAAAATGACAAAAATGACAAAAATGACAAAAATGACAAAAATGACAAAAATGACAAAAATGACAAAAATGACAAAAATGACAAAAATGACAAAAATGACAAAAATGACAAAAATGACAAAAATGACAAAAATGACAAAAATGACAAAAATGACAAAAATGACAAAAATGACAAAAATGACAAAAATGACAAAAATGACAAAAATGACAAAAATGACAAAAATGACAAAAATGACAAAAATGACAAAAATGACAAAAATGACAAAAATGACAAAAATGACAAAAATGACAAAAATGACAAAAATGACAAAAATGACAAAAATGACAAAAATGACAAAAATGACAAAAATGACAAAAATGACAAAAATGACAAAAATGACAAAAATGACAAAAATTACAAAAATTACAAAAATTACAAAAATTACAAAAATTACAAAAATTACAAAAATTACAAAAATTACAAAAATTACAAAAATTACAAAAATTACAAAAATTACAAAAATTACAAAAATGACAAAAATGACAAAAATTACAAAAATTACAAAAATTACAAAAATTACAAAAATGACAAAAATGACAAAAATGACAAAAATGACAAAAACGACAAAAATGACAAAAATGACAAAAATTACAAAAATTACAAAAATTACAAAAATGACAAAAATTACAAAAATTACAAAAATTACAAAAATTACAAAAATTACAAAAATTACAAAAATTACAAAAATTACAAAAATTACAAAAATTACAAAAATTACAAAAATTACAAAAATTACAAAAATTACAAAAATTACAAAAATTACAAAAATTACAAAAATTACAAAAATTACAAAAATTACAAAAATTACAAAAATTACAAAAATAACAAAAATTACAAAAATTACAAAAATTACAAAAATTACAAAAATTACAAAAATTACAGAAATAAAAAAAATTACAAAAATTACAAAAATTTTAAAAATTACAAAAATTATAAAATTACAAAAATTACAAAAATGACAAAAATGACAAAAATGACAAAAATGACAAAAATGACAAAAATGACAAAAATGACAAAAATGACAAAAATGACAAAAATGACAAAAATGACAAAAATGACGAAAATGACAAAAATGACAAAAATGACAAAAATTACAAAAATGACAAAAATTACAAAAATTACAAAAATTACAAAAATTACAAAAATTACAAAAATTACAAAAATTACAAAAATTACAAAAATTACAAAAATTACCAAAATTACAAAAATTACAAAAATTACAAAAATTACAAAAATTACAAAAATTACAAAAATTACAAAAATTACAAAAATGACAAAAATTACTAAAATTACAAAAATTACAAAAATGACAAAAATTACAAAAATTACAAAAATTACAAAAATTACAAAAATTACAAAAATTACAAAAATTACAAAAATTACAAAAATTACAAAAATTACAAAAATTACAAAAATTACAAAAATTACAAAAATTACAAAAATTACAAAAATTACAAAAATGACAAAAATTACAAAAATTACAAAAATTACAAAAATTACAAAAATTACAAAAATTACAAAAATTACAAAAATTACAAAAATTACAAAAATTACAAAAATTACAAAAATTACAAAAATTACAAAAATTACAAAAATTACAAAAATTACAAAAATTACAAAAATTACAAAAATTACAAAAATTACAAAAATTACAAAAATTACAAAAATTACAAAAATTACAAAAATTACAAAAATTACAAAAATTACAAAAATTACAAAAATTACAAAAATTACAAAAATTACAAAAATTACAATAATTACAAAAATAACAAAATTACAAAAATAACAAAATTACAAAAATAACATAAATTACAAAAATTACAAAAATTGCAAAAAATACAAAAATAACAAAAATTACAAAAATGACAAAAATGACAAAAATTACAAAAATTACAAAAATTACAAAAATTACAAAAATTACAAAAATTACAAAAATTACAAAAATAACAAAAATTACAGAAATTACAAAAATTACAAAAATTACAAAAATTACAAAAATTACAAAAATTACAAAAATTACAAAAATTACAAAAATTACAAAAATTACAAAAATTACAAAAATTACAAAAATGACAAAAATTACAAAAATTACAAAAATTACAAAAATTACAAAAATTACAAAAATTACAAAAATGACAAAAATGACAAAAATTACAAAAATTACAAAAATTACAAAAATTACAAAAATTACAAAAATTACAAAAATTACAAAAATTACAAAAATTACAAAAATTACAAAAATTACAAAAATTACAAAAATTACAAAAATTACAAAAATTACAAAAATTACAAAAATTACAAAAATTACAAAAATTACAAAAATTACAAAAATTACAAAAATTACAAAAATTACAAAAATTACAAAAATTACAAAAATTACAAAAATTACAAAAATTACAAAAATTACAAAAATTACAAAAATTACAAAAATTACAAAAATTACAAAACTGACAAAACTGACAAAAATTACAAAAATTTAAAAAATTACAAAAATTACAAAAATTACAAAAATTACAAAAATTACAAAAATTACAAAAATTACAAAAATTACAAAAATTACAAAAATTACAAAAATTACAAAAATTACAAAAATTACAAAAATTACAAAAATTACAAAAATTACAAAAATTACAAAAATTTCAAAAATTACAAAAATTACAAAAATTACAAAAATGACAAAAATGACAAAAATTACAAAAATAACAGAAATTACAAAAATTACAAAAATAACAAAAATAACAAAAATTACAAAAATTACAAAAATTACAAAAAATAACAAAAATTACAAAAATTACAAAAATTACAAAAATTACAAAAATTACAAAAATTACAAAAATTACAAAAATTACAAAAATGACAAAAATTACAAAAATTACAAAAATTACAAAAATTACAAAAATTACACAAATTAAAAAAATAACAAAAATTATAAAAACTACAAAAATTACAAAAATTACAGAAATGTCAAAAATGACAGAAATGACAAAAATGATAAAAATTACAAAAATTACAAAAATTACAAAAATTACAAAAATTACAAAAATTACAAAAATTACAAAAATTACAAAAATTACAAAAATTACAAAAATTACAAAAATTACAAAAATTACAAAAATTACAAAAATTACAAAAATTACAAAAATTACAAAAATTACAAAAATTACAAAAATTACAAAAATTACAAAAATTACAAAAATTACAAAAATGACAAAAATTACAAAAATTACAAAAATTACAAAAATTACAAAAATTACAAAAATTACAAAAATTACAAAAACTACAAAAATTACAAAAATTACAAAAATTACAAAAATTACAAAAATTACAAAAATTACAAAAATTACAAAAATTACAAAAATTACAAAAATTACAAAAATTACAAAAATTACAAAAATTACAAAAATTACAAAAATTAAAAATGACAAAAATTACAAAAATTACAAAAATTACAAAAATTACAAAAATTACAAAAATTACAAAAATTACAAAAATGACAAAAATGACAAAAATGACAAAAATGACAAAAATGACAAAAATGACAAAAATGACAAAAATGACAAAAATGACAAAAATGACAAAAATGACAAAAATGACAAAAATGACAAAAATGACAAAAATGACAAAAATGACAAAAATGACAAAAATGACAAAAATGACAAAAATGACAAAAATGACAAAAATGACAAAAATGACAAAAATGACAAAAATGACAAAAATGACAAAAATGACAAAAATGACAAAAATGACAAAAATGACAAAAATGACAAAAATGACAAAAATGACAAAAATGACAAAAATGACAAAAATGACAAAAATGACAAAAATGACAAAAATGACAAAAATGACAAAAATGACAAAAATGACAAAAATGACAAAAATGACAAAAATGACAAAAATGACAAAAATGACAAAAATGACAAAAATGACAAAAATGACAAAAATGACAAAAATGACAAAAATGACAAAAATGACAAAAATGACAAAAATGACAAAAATGACAAAAATGACAAAAATGACAAAAATGACAAAAATGACAAAAATGACAAAAATGTCAAAAATGACAAAAATGACAAAAATGACAAAAATGACAAAAATGACAAAAATAACAAAAATTACAATAATGACAAAAATGACAAAAATGACAAAAATGACAAAAATGACAAAAATGACAAAAATGACAAAAATGACAAAAATGACAAAAATGACAAAAATGACAAAAATGACAAAAATGACAAAAATGACAAAAATGACAAAAATGACAAAAATGACAAAAATGACAAAAATGACAAAAATGACAAAAATGACAAAAATGACAAAAATGACAAAAATGACAAAAATGACAAAAATGACAAAAATGACAAAAATGACAAAAATGACAAAAATGACAAAAATGACAAAAATGACAAAAATGACAAAAATGACAAAAATGACAAAAATGACAAAAATGACAAAAATGACAAAAATGACAAAAATGACAAAAATGACAAAAATGACAAAAATGACAAAAATGACAATAATGACAAAAATGACAAAAATGACAAAAATGACAAAAATGACAAAAATGACAAAAATGACAAAAATGACAAAAATGACAAAAAATGACAAAAATGACAAAAATGACAAAAATGACAAAAATGACAAAAATGACAAAAATGACAAAAATGACAAAAATGACAAAAATGACAAAAATGACAAAAATGACAAAAATGACAAAAATGACAAAAATGACAAAAATGACAAAAATGACAAAAATGACAAAAATGACAAAAATGACAAAAATGACAAAAATGACAAAAATGACAAAAATGACAAAAATGACAAAAATGACAAAAATGACAAAAATGACAAAAATGACAAAAATGACAAAAATGACAAAAATGACAAAAATGACAAAAATGACAAAAATGACAAAAATGACAAAAATGACAAAAATGACAAAAATGACAAAAATGACAAAAATGACAAAAATGACAAAAATGACAAAAATGACAAAAATGACAAAAATGACAAAAATGACAAAAATGACAAAAATGACAAAAATGACAAAAATGACAAAAATGACAAAAATGACAAAAATGACAAAAATGACAAAAATGACAAAAATGACAAAAATGACAAAAATGACAAAAATGACAAAAATGACAAAAATGACAAAAATGACAAAAATGACAAAAATGACAAAAATGACAAAAATGACAAAAATGACAAAAATGACAAAAATGACAAAAATGACAAAAATGACAAAAATGACAAAAATGACAAAAATGACAAAAATGACAAAAATGACAAAAATGACAAAAATGACAAAAATGACAAAAATGACAAAAAATGACAAAAAATGACAAAAATGACAAAAATGACAAAAATGACAAAAATGACAAAAATGACAAAAATGACAAAAATGACAAAAATGACAAAAATGACAAAAATGACAAAAATGACAAAAATGACAAAAATGACAAAAATGACAAAAATGACAAAAATGACAAAAATGACAAAAATGACAAAAATGACAAAAATGACAAAAATGACAAAAATGACAAAAATGACAAAAATGACAAAAATGACAAAAATGACAAAAATGACAAAAATGACAAAAATGACAAAAATGACAAAAATGACAAAAATGACAAAAATGACAAAAATGACAAAAATGACAAAAATGACAAAAATGACAAAAATGACAAAAATGACAAAAATGACAAAAATGACAAAAATGACAAAAATGACAAAAATGACAAAAATGACAAAAATGACAAAAATGACAAAAATGACAAAAATGACAAAAATGACAAAAATGACAAAAATGACAAAAATGACAAAAATGACAAAAATGACAAAAATGACAAAAATGACAAAAATGACAAAAATGACAAAAATGACAAAAATGACAAAAATGACAAAAATGACAAAAATGACAAAAATGACAAAAATGACAAAAATGACAAAAATGACAAAAATGACAAAAATGACAAAAATGACAAAAATGACAAAAATGACAAAAATGACAAAAATGACAAAAATGACAAAAATGACAAAAATGACAAAAATGACAAAAATGACAAAAATGACAAAAATGACAAAAATGACAAAAATGACAAAAATGACAAAAATGACAAAAATGACAAAAATGACAAAAATGACAAAAATGACAAAAATGACAAAAATGACAAAAATGACAAAAATGACAAAAATGACAAAAATGACAAAAATGACAAAAATGACAAAAATGACAAAAATGACAAAAATGACAAAAATGACAAAAATGACAAAAATGACAAAAATGACAAAAATGACAAAAATGACAAAAATGACAAAAATGACAAAAATGACAAAAATGACAAAAATGACAAAAATGACAAAAATGACAAAAATGACAAAAATGACAAAAATGACAAAAATGACAAAAATGACAAAAATGACAAAAATGACAAAAATGACAAAAATGACAAAAATGACAAAAATGACAAAAATGACAAAAATGACAAAAATGACAAAAAATGACAAAAATGACAAAAATGACAAAAATGACAAAAATGACAAAAATGACAAAAATGACAAAAATGACAAAAATGACAAAAATGACAAAAATGACAAAAATGACAAAAATGACAAAAATGACAAAAATGACAAAAATGACAAAAATGACAAAAATGACAAAAATGACAAAAATGACAAAAATGACAAAAATGACAAAAATGACAAAAATGACAAAAATGACAAAAATGACAAAAATGACAAAAATGACAAAAATGACAAAAATGACAAAAATGACAAAAATGACAAAAATGACAAAAATGACAAAAATGACAAAAATGACAAAAATGACAAAAATGACAAAAATGACAAAAACGACAAAAATGACAAAAATGACAAAAATGACAAAAATGACAAAAATGACAAAAATGACAAAAATGACAAAAATGACAAAAATGACAAAAATGACAAAAATGACAAAAATGAAAAAAATGACAAAAATGACAAAAATGACAAAAATGACAAAAATGAAAAAAATGACAAAAATGACAAAAATGACAAAAATGACAAAAATGACAAAAATGACAAAAATGACAAAAATGACAAAAATGACAAAAATGACAAAAATGACAAAAATGACAAAAATGACAAAAATGACAAAAATGACAAAAATGACAAAAATGACAAAAATGACAAAAATGACAAAAATGACAAAAATGACAAAAATGACAAAAATGCCAAAATGACAAAAATGACAAAAATGACAAAAATGACAAAAATGACAAAAATGACAAAAATGACAAAAATGACAAAAATGACAAAAATGACAAAAATGACAAAAATGACAAAAATGACAAAAATGACAAAAATGACAAAAATGACAAAAATGACAAAAATGACAAAAATGACAAAAATGACAAAAATGACAAAAATGACAAAAATGACAAAAATTACAAAAATGACAAAAATGACAAAAATGACAAAAATGACAAAAATGACAAAAATGACAAAAATGACAAAAATGACAAAAATTACAAAAATTACAAAAATTACAAAAATTACAAAAATTACAAAAATTACAAAAATTACAAAAATTACAAAAATTACAAAAATTACAAAAATTACAAAAATTACAAAAATTACAAAAATTACAAAAATTACAAAAATTACAAAAATGACAAAAATGACAAAAATGACAAGAATGACAAAAATTACAAAAATTACAAAAATTACAAAAATGACAAAAATTACAAAAATTACAAAAATTACAAAAATTACAAAAATTACAAAAATTACAAAAATTACAAAAATTACAAAAATTACAAAAATTACAAAAATTACAGAAATTACAGAAATTACAAAAATTACAAAAATTACAAAAATTACAAAAATTACAAAAATTACAAAAATTACAAAAATTACAAAAATTACAAAAATTACAAAAATAACAAAAATTAAAAAAATGACAAAAATGACAAAAATTACAAAAATTACAAAAATTACAAAAATTACAAAAATAACAAAAATTACAAAAATTACAAAAATTACAAAAATTACAAAAATTACAAAAATTACAAAAATTACAAAAATTACAGAAATAAAAAAAATTACAAAAATTACAAAAATTTTAAAAATTACAAAAATTACAAAAATTATAAAATTACAAAAATTACAAAAATGACAAAAATGACAAAAATGACAAAAATGACAAAAATGACAAAAATGACAAAAATGACAAAAATGACAAAAATGACGAAAATGACAAAAATGACAAAAATTACAAAAATAACAAAAATTACAAAAATTACAAAAATTACAAAAATTACAAAAATTACAAAAATTACAAAAATTACAAAAATTACAAAAATTACAAAAATTACAAAAATTACAAAAATTACAAAAATTACAAAAATTACAAAAATGACAAAAATTACAAAAATGACAAAAATTACAAAAATTACAAAAATTACAAAAATGACAAAAATTACAAAAATTACAAAAATTACAAAAATTACAAAAATTACAAAAATTACAAAAATTACAAAAATTACAAAAATTACAAAAATTACAAAAATTACAAAAATTACAAAAATTACAAAAATTACAAAAATTACAAAAATTACAAAAATTACAAAAATTACAAAAATTACAAAAATTACAAAAATTACAAAAATTACAAAAATTACAAAAATTACAAAAATTACAAAAATTACAAAAATTACAAAAATTACAAAAATTACAAAAATTACAAAAATGACAAAAATTACAAAAATTACAAAAATTACAAAAATTACAAAAATTACAAAAATTACAAAAATTACAAAAATTACAAAAATTACAAAAATTACAAAAATTACAAAAATTACAAAAATTACAAAAATTACAAAAATTACAAAAATTACAAAAATTACAAAAATTACAAAAATTACAAAAATTACAAAAAATACAAAAATTACAAAAATTACAAAAATTACAAAAATTACAAAAATTACAAAAATACAAAAATTACAAAAATTACAAAAATTACAGAAATAAAAAAAATTACAAAAATTACAAAAATTACAAAAATTATAAAATTACAAAAATTACAAAAATTACAAAAATTACAAAAATTACAAAAATTACAAAAATTACAAAAATTACAAAAATGACAAAAATTACAAAAATTACAAAAATTACAAAAATTACAAAAATAACAAAATTACAAAAATAACAAAATTACAAAAATAACATAAATTACAAAAATTACAAAAATTGCAAAAAATACAAAAATAACAAAAATTACAAAAATGACAAAAATGACAAAGATTACAAAAATTACAAAAATTACAAAAATTACAAAAATTACAGAAATTACAAAAATTACAAAAATTACAAAAATTACAAAAATTACAAAAATTACAAAAATTACAAAAATTACAAAAATTACAAAAATTACAAAAATTACAAAAATGACAAAAATTACAAAAATTACAAAAATTACAAAAATTACAAAAATTACAAAAATTACAAAAATGACAAAAATGACAAAAATTACAAAAATTACAAAAATTACAAAAATTACAAAAATTACAAAAATTACAAAAATTACAAAAATTACAAAAATTACAAAAATTACAAAAATTACAAAAATTACAAAAATTACAAAAATTACAAAAATTATAAAATTACAAAAATTACAAAAATTACAAAAATTACAAAAATTACAAAAATTACAAAAATTACAAAAATTACAAAAATTACAAAAATTACAAAAATTACAAAAATTACAAAAATTAAAAAAATTACAAAAATTACAAAAATTACAAAAATTACAAAAATTACAAAAATTACAAAAATTACAAAAATGACAAAAATGACAAAAATTACAAAAATGACAAAAATGACAAAAATTACAAAAATTACAAAAATTACAAAAATTACAAAAATTACAAAAATTACAAAAATTACAAAAATTACAAAAATTACAAAAATTACAAAAATTACAAAAATTTCAAAAATTACAAAAATTACAAAAATTACAAAAATGACAAAAATGACAAAAATTACAAAAATAACAGAAATTACAAAAATTACAAAAATAACAAAAATTACAAAAATTACAAAAATTACAAAAATTACAAAAATTACAAAAAATAACAAAAATTACAAAAATTACAAAAATTACAAAAATTACAAAAATTACAAAAATTACAAAAATTACAAAAATTACAAAAATTACAAAAATTACAAAAATTACAAAAATTACAAAAATTACAAAAATTACAAAAATTACAAAAATTACAAAAATTACAAAAATTACAAAAATTACAAAAATTACAAAAATTACAAAAATTACAAAAATTACAAAAATTACAAAAATTACAAAAATTACACAAATTAAAAAAATAACAAAAATTATAAAAACTAAAAAATTACAAAAATTACAGAAATGTCAAAAATGACAGAAATGACAAAAATGATTAAAATTACAAAAATGATAAAAATTACAAAAATTACAAAAATTACAAAAATTACAAAAATTACAAAAATTACAAAAATTACAAAAATTACAAAAATTACAAAAATTACAAAAATTACAAAAATTACAAAAATTACAAAAATTACAAAAATTACAAAAATTACAAAAATTACAAAAATTACAAAAATTACAAAAATTACAAAAATTACAAAAATTACAAAAATTACAAAAATTACAAAAATGACAAAAATTACAAAAATTACAAAAATTACAAAAATTACAAAAATTACAAAAATTACAAAAATTACAAAAATTACAAAAATTACAAAAATTACAAAAATTACAAAAATTACAAAAATTACAAAAATTACAAAAATTACAAAAATTACAAAAATTACAAAAATTACAAAAATTACAAAAATTACAAAAATTACAAAAATTACAAAAATTACAAAAATTACAAAAATTACAAAAATTACAAAAATTACAAAAATTACAAAAATTACAAAAATTACAAAAACTACAAAAATTACAAAAATGACAAAAATTACAATAATTACAAAAATGACAAAAATGACAAAAATGACAAAAATGACAAAAATAACAAAAATTACAAAAATTACAAAAATTACAAAAATTACAAAAATTACAAAAATTACAAAAATTACAAAAATAACAAAAATTACAAAAACAACAAAAATTACGAAAATTACAAATATTACAAAAATAACAAAAATGACAAAAATTACAAAAATTACAAAAATTACAAAAATTACAAAAATTACAAAAATTACAAAAATTACAAAAATTACAAAAATTACAAAAATTACAAAAATTACAAAAATTACAAAAATTACAAAAATGACAAAAATTACAAAAATGACAAAAATTACAAAAATAACAAAAATTACAAAAATTACAAAAATTACAAAAATTACAAAAATTACAAAAACAACAAAAATTACAAAAATTACAAAAATTACAAAAATTTCAATAATGACAAAAATGCCAAAAAAATGACAAAAGATACAAAATGGCAAAAATTACAAAAATGACGAAAATAACAAAAATGACAAAAATGACATGTCTTGTCATGTCTTGTCATGTCTTGTCATGTCTTGTCATGTCTTGTCATGTCTTGTCATGTCTTGTCATGTCTTGTCATGTCTTGTTATGTCTTGTCATGTCTTGTCATGTCTTGTCATGTCTTGTCATGTCTTGTCATGTCTTGTCATGTCTTGTCATGTCTTGTCATGTCTTGTCATGTCTTGTCATGTCTTGTCATGTCTTGTCATGTCTTGTCATGTCTTGTCATGTCTTGTCATGTCTTGTCATGTCTTGTCATGTCTTGTCATGTCTTGTCATGTCTTGTCATGTCTTGTCATGTCTTGTCATGTCTTGTCATGTCTTGTCATGTCTTGTCATGTCTTGTCATGTCTTGTCATGTCTTGTCATGTCTTGTCATGTCTTGTCATGTCTTGTCATGTCTTGTCATGTCTTGTCATGTCTTGTCATGTCTTGTCATGTCTTGTCATGTCTTGTCATGTCTTGTCATGTCTTGTCATGTCTTGTCATGTCTTGTCATGTCTTGCCATGTCTTGTCATGTCTTGTCATGTCTTGTCATGTCTTGTCATGTCTTGTCATGTCTTGTTATGTCTTGTCATGTCTTGTCATGTCTTGTCATGTCTTGTCATGTCTTGTCATGTCTTGTCATGTCTTGTCATGTCTTGTCATGTCTTGTCATGTCTTGTCATGTCTTGTCATGTCTTGTCATGTCTTGTCATGTCTTGTCATGTCTTGTCATGTCTTGTCATGTCTTGTCATGTCTTGTCATGTCTTGTCATGTCTTGTCATGTCTTGTCATGTCTTGTCATGTCTTGTCATGTCTTGTCATGTCTTGTCATGTCTTGTCATGTCTTGTCATGTCTTGTCATGTCTTGTCATGGACAAAGCCAAATTTAGTTCATTTGTTGATGGACTGTTTCTTGTGATATTTTTATAAAAAACGTTCTCTGTAAGAAACAGTTTGTGTATCAAATTCCATGAGAGGAACATTCCCTGTAAAGATTTGCCCGGGTGGACAGTCTGCCCTGAGAACTTTCTGTGAGGATTTTCCTGAGAGGACATTCCCTGTGAGGATTTGTCCTGTGAATATCCCCTCTGAGGATTTGCCTAAGAAGACATTCCCTGTGAGGATCTCGTCTGAGAACTTTCCTGTAAGGATCTGCCTGCGAACTTTCCCTGTGAGGATCTACCATGAGAGGACATTCCCTGTGAGGAACTGCCAGAGTAGACATTCCCTGAGATGATCTGTCTTAGAACTTTCCTCTGTGGGATTTGACATTCCTTTTGAGGACATTCCCTGTGAGGACCTGGCCTAAGAACTTTCCCTGTAAGGATCTTGGCTGAGAATTTTCCCTGTGAGGATCTGCCCTGAGAGGACATTCTCTGTGAGGAACTGCCCGGAGAAGACATTCCCTGAGAGGATCTGTCCTGAGAACTTTCCCTGTGAGGATCTCGCCTGAGAAATTTCCCTGTGAGGATCTGCGTGACAGGACATTCCCTGTGAAGAATTGCCCGGAGAAGATATTCCCTGAGAGGATCTGTCCTGAGAACTTTCTGTGAATATTCCCTGTGAGGATTTGTCTAAGAAGACATTCCCTGTGAGGATCTGGTCTGAGAACTTCCCTGTGAGGATCTGGCCTGATAACTTTCCCTGTGAGAACCTGCTTGAGAGGACATTCCCAGTGAGGAACAGCCCGGAGAAGAAATTCCCTGTGATGATCTGGCCCGAGAACTTTCCTTGTAACGATCTGCCTGAGAACATTCCCTGTGATGATATGCCCTGAGATGACATTTCCTGAGAGGATCTGGCCTGAGAATCTTCTCTGTGAGGATCTGCCTTGAGAGGACATTCCCTGTGAGGAACTGCCGGGAGAAGGATGAGGATCTGGTCTGAGAACTTTCCCTGAGAGACATTCCCTGTGAGGATTTGGCCTGAGAGGATATTCCCTGTGAGGATACGACAGTGTGTTCAAAGAATACGACAGTAAAGTATCACTGACTGATTAGCAGCTTTCACAGATTGTCAGCCACCTTAAGTGCTATACATGAAATTTTTCCTTTTTTTCTCTCTTTATTCATCTTCGGAACATCCTAGCGAGACTTGTCAACGGAAAGATTCTGGCTGAAAATATGCTACGTGCCCGCTAACGGATTCGTTTTGCTGTCCTTTACGTAATTTTTTCAAAATCTCTCCTCGATAGCGGTTCCAATATTTTGCGCACGATTTGACCACCGGAGAAGTTTCACTTCTCCAATCGCAATTTTTCATTTGCGCATGATAAAACGCAATCATCTTCACTTCATGAATCGTGAAAATTAGAATGAATTAGCACACTTCATGATCATCTAGGACTCATTTTAAAGATTTTTCATAGGAATTTTAGTCGAATAGTTTATTTCTAGCTGTTTTTAAGTCTTCTACTGGGACTTTTCTGAAGTTTTCGTGATCCTTCCTGAGCCAAGGTTGATCCTGGGTGACTTCAATTCACATGGAACTGTCTGGGGAGAACAATTTGACGATAGTCGTTCTACTCTTATTTATGACATTTGTGATAGTTTCAATTTAACAATTTTGAACACGGGTGAAAAAACACGGGTACCTAAACCTCCTGCAAGACAAAGTGCAATTGACCTCTCACTCTGCTCAAACTCACTATCATTGGATTGCCAGTGGAAGGTAATCTCTGATCCCAATGGTAGTGATCACTTACCAATCAAAATAACAATCACCAATGGGGCCAGCACTTCAAATTCAACATATATGGCATATGACCTTACAAGACACATCGATTGGAAAAAGTATTCGGACGAAATAACAGATGCCATTGATTCTATGAATGTTCTACCTCCTTTGGAGGAGTACCACTTTCTTTCACGTTTGATCCATGAAAGTGCACTTTGTGCTCAAACAAAACCCATCCCAGATTCATCTGTTCCTCGAAGGACCCCAAATCCATGGTGGGACCAGCAGTGTTCCAAGCTCTATAAGGACAAATCAAAAGCATTCAAAGATTTTCGAAAACATGGAACCCTCGTCCTTTTTGAATCATATGTTTCCCTTGAAAATCAGTTCAAAAAATTGATCAAAGGGAAGAAAAAGGCATATTGGAGAAATTTCGTGGGTGGTTTATCACGGGAAACATCCTTGAGTACTTTATGGAAAGTTGCACGAAGCATGCGTAATCGATCATCTACAAATGAAAGTGAAGAATATACACATAGATGGATATTCAACTTCGCACGGAAAGTCTGTCCAGATTCTACACCTGTGCAAAAAAGTGCCTCCTGATAGGTGTAGTCTGGATTCCAGCTTTTCGATGGTCGAATTTTCACTTGCCCTCCTCTCTTGTAACAATTCAGCTCCGGGAATTGATAAAATCAAATTTAACTTGTTGAAAAACCTTCCGGACGCCGCAAAATTTCGCTTGCTAAATTTATTTAATCAATTTTTGGAGAACAACATTGTTCCTCAAGAGTGGAGACAAGTGAGAGTTATCGCTATCCAAAAGCCCGGAAAACCAGCGTCCGATGCGAATTCGTACCGTCCAATAGCGATGTTGTCTTGTATACGCAAATTGATGGAGAAAATGATTTTGTTTCGTTTGGATAAATGGGTAGAAGCAAATGGTCTCCTTTCAGATACTCAATTTGGGTTTCGAAGGGGCAAAGGGACAAACGATTGTCTTGCTTTGCTGTCTTCAGAGATACAAATGTCGTACGCAAAACGTGAGCAAATGGCTTCAGTGTTTCTAGACATAAAGGGAGCTTTTGATGCAGTCTCAATAGAGGTGTTGTCAGACAAGTTGCACTCCCGGGGTCTGCCTCCTTTATTGAACAACATCTTATACAGCTTGCTTTGTGAGAAACATCTGAACTTTGCTCATGGAGATATTGCAGTTAGAAGAACCTCTTACATGGGCCTCCCCCAGGGTTCATGTTTGAGTCCACTTTTGTACAACTTTTACGTAAGTGACATCGACAGCTGTCTCTCTGAAGGCTGCACTTTAAGACAACTTGCAGATGATGGCGTAGTATCTGTAACAGGTGATACTGAGTCACATCTGCACAGACCTTTACAAGATACTTTAAACAGATTGTCTTCCTGGGCTTTGGGGCTTGGGATCGAGTTCTCTCCAGAGAAAACGGAGTTGGTAGTTTTCTCTAAAAAACATAGACCAGCTCAACCACAGCTCCAACTTCTTGGCAGAACGATCACTCAATCGAAGTGTTTTAAGTATCTTGGGGTTTGGTTTGATTCCAAATGTACCTGGAGAGCACACATTGAGTATCTGAAAGGAAAATGCCAACAGAGAATCAATTTTCTCCGATCAATCACTGGCACCTGGTGGGGAGCCCATCCAGAAGATCTTTTAAAATTGTATAAAACAACTATTCTTTCAGTGATGGAATATGGTAGCTTTTGTTTCCAGTCGGCTGCCAAAACTCACCTCATCAAACTCGAGCGTATCCAATACCGTTGTCTTCGCATCGCTTTGGGCTGTATGTCCACAACGCACAACATGAGTCTTGAAGTTTTGGCAGGAATACTTCCTTTGAAAGATCGATACAATCTACTATCACTTCGGTTCCTCATCAGGTGTGAGGTCATGAACCCATTGGTGATCGTTAATTTTGAAAGGTTACTAGAGCAAAATCTTCATACCAGATTTATGTCTATATACCATGTCCTCATGTCAATGCAGGTAAACCCTTCTTCGTACTCTTCAACTCGTGTTTTCATCCCAGACTACGATAATTCTTCTGTCCAGTTTGATTTGTCTATGCAGCAGGAAATTCGTGGAATCCCGGATTCGCATCGCCCACTTCAGATTCCAAGAATTTTCGAAGCTAAATATAGACACGTCGATGCTGACAAAATGTACTTTACCGATGGGTCTCTAATTGAGGAATCAACGGGATTTGGAGTTTTCAACGAAACAACTAGCGCCTCTTATAACCTCCAGTCACCATGCTCTGTATATATAGCAGAGTTAGCTGCTATTCACTGGGCCTTGGACAGCATCGCCTCACGGCCTGTTGGGCACTACTACATTGTAACGGATAGCCTAAGCTCAGTTGACGCAATACGCTCAATACGACCGGGAAAGCACTCGCCGTTCTTCCTAGAGAAGATACGGGATATTTGTTTGGGTTCCCTCGCATTGCTCGATAGTGGGCAATGAGAAGGCAGACTCTCTGGCAAAGGTGGGGGCGACGGAAGGCGACACGTATCCACGTGAAATCGTCTTCAACGAATTCTACTTCTTGGTACGAGGGAACTCTCTTGTCAACTGGCAGCGCAAATGGAACGAGGATGACAAGGGTCGGTGGCTCCACTCGATTATCCCAAAGGTAAGCCTTAAACCATGGTTCAATAGATTGAACTTGAGTCGGGATTTTATTCGTATATTTTCCCGTCTCATGTCCAATCATTGTTCCTTAAACGCGGTACTCTATCGTTTTGACATTGCTGGTAGCAATTTGTGTAGTTGCGGCCAAGGTTACCATGACATCGAGCATATTGTTTGGTCGTGTGAGGTCCACCTTATCGCCAGAACGAATTTTATAGACTCCCTTCGGGCCCGAGGAAAACCACCTAATGTTCCAGTTAGAGATGTACTAGCTGTGCTAGATTTGGACTACATGTTCGAAATCTACCTTTTTCTAAAAGCTATCGATCTTCGTCTATAATTTCTTTTTTATTTTCATATTTCCCTTTCTATCTTCTTTTCTCCTCTCACAAAGTGTTAAGTTAAGAAAACAATTGTTAAAAACAAAATCGATTTTGGCTCCTTAAAGCCTAAAGGTATGAGCCGTTTCAAATGAAGAATTGTTAATAATAATAAACCAAAAAGTCAGCAAATTACTCCTTATACCAAGTTGAAAAATTAAACGAAAAACAACTAATTCTTCATCACAAATCCAATTAGGAGGCATTACCACAGAAAAGCCAATATCCCAACCGTCATTCAGCCGACAAATATTTTAGGATGTTTTCTCACCCCTCACCGAGGTGCTGAAACGGAAAAACAAAATATTTCCCTTCCATGGTACGATGCAATTTTCCCTTCAACACGCATGCCATCCTCAGCGCAATTGACCCCTGCATGGCACAGATGATATTGATGATGATGATGGCGATGAATGGATGAGAGCTCACCAAAAACTAATATGCCTATACGCTGGAAGTGTGACCCTCATTCACCGGCATGTCATTCATCTTGCAACCGAACTTCGCGAGGGCATCTCATTTCGGGAGACGACCACCAGCATCGGTAGGTAAAATTGGTAAAAGTCCGTGTCAGTCGTCAGTCAATTTCCATTTCATTCGCCAACAGCCTTACAGGAGGGGGAAAACTGTATCATTATTAGCAGTTTATTAAAGCACTTCTCAGCGTAGCATAGGAGGATTTGCTCCCTGCCAAATAATCCCACTGTTCTCACCCTTCTTAGTTAGAGAAACCCGGTGAAGATCTGAAGTGCGTGTGTGGAAAAATGTTTCCCTAAAACAATCAACAAATAATCCAATATATCACTCGGGATTTCGAAGGGAATTTTGAAGAGCAGAAAAAATTAACAACATATTATGAGGATGAGAAGAGGGACTGAGACATTCTCAAGAGCCACGAGTTTTTGAAACGATTTTCCCTGTCTTCTGTTTTGAGCACTTTTTTTATCTGTTGGAAAATCGTTCTCAGCAGAACTTTCACTCAACTCGCTTCAGCAGAGATTTGTTCGGAATGCTACTTGCTTTGGCGTTCATCGGCAGTGAATCAGAAAACGGTTTTCCCAGCTGGGGGTTTTTGTTTTGGGAAAACTTTGCTCCGATGCTGATGGTGGTGGTATGACGATGCTGGTAGCGAAAACGTGCGGGAATTTTCCGCCGCCACCACATGAGAACTGGTTTCGAGTGGCTGGTGGGAGATAATCCTCTCATACCGTGCATGAGTATTTAAGTGGTTTGATTGACAGTTGAAAGCAACTAACTAGGGAGGAGGTTAATGAATGTTGCAATTGGGCGGAGAACCATTCAAATTGAAATTTAACATGTCACTTATATTTCAAGCAGAAATAGGAGTAAAACTTATTCAAAAGTTGAATGAATCTTGCATCTGAAATTTGATTGTCAAAAGACACTTTTTTTCTTTGTACACAACTCATTCTTTATATGATTTTTGTCATTTCCGTCATTTTTGTCATTTTTGTCATTCTTGTCATATTTTTCATTTTTGTCATTTTTGTCATTTTTGTCGTTTTTGTCATTTTTTGTCATTTTTGTCATTTTTGTCATTTTTATCATTTTTGTCATTTTTATCATTTTTTGTAATTTTTTTGTCATTTTTGTCATTTTTGTCATTTTTGTCATTTTTGTCATTTTTGCCATTTTTGTGATTTTTGTGATTTTTAAGATTTTTGTGATTTTTGTGATTGTTTTTGTGATTTTTGTGATTTTTATGATTTTTGTGATTTTTGTGATTTTTGTGATTTTTGTCTTTTTTGTCATTTTTGTCATTTTTGTAATTTTTGTCATTTTTGTCGTTTTGTCATTTTTGTCATTTTTGTCATTTTTAACATGTTTGTCATTTTTGTCGTTTTGTTTTGTTATTTTTTTAATTTTTTTCAATTTTGTCATTTTTTTCATTTTAGCGTTATTGTATTTTTGGAATTTTTGTAGTAAGTCGTTTGGGTCGGTAT
The DNA here is from genome assembly GCF_029784155.1 of Uranotaenia lowii. Lineage (NCBI taxonomy): Eukaryota > Metazoa > Arthropoda > Insecta > Diptera > Culicidae > Uranotaenia > Uranotaenia lowii. Next base: position 411,501,426 of record NC_073692.1, read on the forward strand.
GTTGAACACGATTTTTCTCAGTTTTAAATTTCCTCATCTATCGAACTATAATTTGATATTTTGAATATGCATTGAGTGGATTGAACTTGAAGCCTCCTTAGAAAGTATGCATGAAATGCACTTCTGTGCATTTGCAATTCAAATTTTCTTAGATCCCCCTTAAACAACAACTTAAGTATGCTGAGAGTATTTAAAGTATTTACATACTTATAAAGAAGTTTGTTAAGAAACACGACAGAGGAAAAGAAGAAGTACGTGATTTGAATTTGAAACATAAATATCAAACCATTACAGAAATTCTTGAAACTTCTCCCTGGAAGTCAACAAAAGCAGCTTCAAATCTGCAGGCAGCTATGTGCCTTACATCACTGTTGAAGGCGTGCTGCCACTGTTTAACAACCCTCCCAATCAAGCATTCTTCAATTACTAACTCCTAACGTTCTGTTGTGGTTGTTATTTTGTTACTCAACAACAATCCGGAACCTGTCAAATCAACGTGCCGGATAATCTGCTAGATTGGCATCTTTCCAAATAGGTACATACTTACTATTAGAAGGCAGCTCTTCCTCGATCTGCATACCTCTTCTTTTCCCAACAACCAGTTCGAGGGGATTGGTTGCCATTTATGGACACGAGGAAGCCACTTGCTTGCGGAGATCACTGAAGTCAGTCGTGTCCCAGGGTTCTGCGATTAGATCGCGCCACAACAACAGAACTTTCAATTTCTTCTCGATCCCGTTCGATGTTATTGTTGTTTGCTGACTGGCTGGCTGTCGAGATCTGTTAAATTGTTTTGAATCCTGCAGCCTAGACACTCGTTGCTAAGTAACAGTGTCGCTTTGATCGATGGAATTGATACGCGAAATAAACGAGATTCCATATTTGCGCCATTACGACCGCATACTCGTAACTTCAGATAAAAATGGTAAGCTGAAAGGGATTAACGGGTCTCTCTCGCTAGCTTGCTAGTCAGTCACACTTTGGCGAAACGTCAACTTCAATAACAGAAACAACAACAAAGGAGGCATGTTCCATAAATAGCAACTCACCCGGCAAAGCTCATAAAGTTAACCGGCACGGCAAGAATTGAAACAACCGCGTGGTGGCGAGCTTTTGATTTCCTGATGTCGTGACTCCGAACTGACTTCGAACTCCACGAGGGGGCTCGTATGTCAACAAATGGCGCGGTACAGGCCTCGGTATGAGGGGTTTGAGCTTCGGTTGACGCTTCTGGCGGGTGCCTTCTAGCAAGGAGATTGTTGAAAAAAGGTTGAGCCTTCTCTGCCGACTTTTCTTACTGAAGGGAAAAGGAAAAGGTATGTGTTAGTATATATTTTAATATTTGTTCAACCATATCCGAAAACGTTTATACGAATTTTTTTAAGATATCTAGCGAAACTTGAAAATAAAGTTCTTCAGTTTTAGCTTTAATTTTGTTATTTTCAATCAATGAATTAAATCAAGTAACATAACTGGTAAATAATACGATAATCTATCGCCGAACTTGTTATTTGTTGTTACCTTAACTGGATCTGGCATAGTACCGAAGACACTGCGAACCTCCGGAACTCCATTAAAAGTTACCCTAGTAGTTTCAGGAGTATAATACCTTACAGGCTAAGCCTTTTTACAGCAAGGATAGTTAGATCTAAAGAATACCATACCGTAAGATTGTCAAGATCCTGGCAATACATTTTAGAATTTTAGATGTACTTTTTTTGAGCTGTGAAACAACGGTACCATCCTTCCAGTTGTTTTCTTCAAATCACCGTTCTAACTCACTAAGCGCTGTCTAACTTTCATTAGTGAGTCGAGTGACGTGACTAGCGAAATTTCCCTTCGATGTTCTGACTCCAGCAGCGATTAAGAATTGAAGCATAAGTTCAGATGAGCTCCATAGATCGATCGCACCTCATCGGTGATAACAATTCTAGTCTGGAGGAATTACTGGAGTTAGCACTACAAGCTAAAAATTGGCAAGTCACGTCAAGTGGCTTGGTTTAACACGACCCATATTCGGCTGACGGGCGTATTTCCTGGAAGGCCCCGTCACATAAAAAAAAACGGTTGACGCGCTCTTACTCAAGTTAACCGCTCAGTTTAGCCATAAGTTACAAATCTGGGTGATCTCTCTCTTCACTATCTCGCTCCGAGAATTTCTTTGGGCCCGGCTAGAAAAACTACCAAAATGAGCTTGGCGACAAACGTGTTAAACTAGGCTATGCAGCTAAGCTTCTCGACTGGGGTTAACGTCAGCTGTGTGTGCTTATGTAACAGGAACAACTCCTCGCTCTCGGGGAAGTTTCTACCCTTGAAGATGTAAGCGTTGGTAGTCGAAGGAGGACGCAGTCAGCGAAGAGGTGAAATCTACAACAGGGCGATATAAACGAGCGAAGAACGATGTCAAAGATCGGGGATGGTTCAAGGCCAGTTAAGAATGAAACAACCAGGCATTTCTGATGGTTCGCGAACGCAAAAAGATCAAAGCACCCAAAGTTATTCCATAAATTGTCCTAACGTCGACTTACAACCGTTTTTTTTCTGGGATTTTTTAACGCTCTTGTGTTAATCGGTCGCCAACCGGTAATCCATCGGCTTGATCTAATTCGTTACCTGGTTCAGTTTGTAACCAGTGCGTTGACTAACCGGTTAGTGAAGTGAGAATCGTAGTTTTAATTTTTGAACTGAATTTTAAAACTGAAATGTTCAAGGAGGCGCTTTGCCACATGAAGGAGGAGGACCGCTCGAAGATACCGATCACGATAACAAGCAGTAAGTTCAGTAACGCTAACGCACCGGAACGTGGGATTACGTTCGTGGGTGCGTTATGATCTGAGTACAGAGTCAATGGCCTGGATCATGAAACAAGCTCACGTTGGCCTACATTTTCGAGGCGTCGACATCACCAGCAACCTAGAAACACACGAGTTGTCTAAGAGAGACCACAACCCTGCACCCCGAAATTCTAAGCTGAAAATTCAGCCGGCTTACCCGTCAACTGCCGAAGCTGGACCGTGAAGTGTCCCCTATCGTTAGCTCCATCCACTGGTCCAGTGTGCAGCTCCCGATAGCGACATCGAGGAGGTTTGGACGTCCACAACAATCCGTCGTCAATACCCCTACATGCATCGTAGCTAAGCCGCCAATAACCCCGAGAGCGACCACTAATGAAGTAATAATCTAAGTAATAACCACTAATCTAATCGACCTTTTCTGGGGAATTATTATTGGGACATTCTGCCCCGATCCCACCCTTACCGAATGTTAGTGTTGTGACCTCAGGTTGTTGTGTTCGGGAAAATAAAGTGAGATCTTTTCGGATCAACTCAAAGTGTTCCCTTGAGTACGCGGAATTCTTTTTACGAGTGCCGACCCTGACCCGGAGGCTTGAGAGGGGGGTTCTTGCTGCACTGAGCAGTTAATCAGCCCGTCGTTTACAAGCTATCAAGGTGAAACCGAGTACGCCATTGCCACGCGCCAAATTCGCTTACCGTCGAAGAACCAATCGAGCCTGGTTCAGCACCCATGTTGACACCCGGTACACTCAGGAAGAACCTATCAGCCTCCCAACTCCCAACTGTCCTTAACAAATACGAGCTCGATGCAGAATGAGGAAGGAGATGTATGTTCTCAAAAAAGTTAGATAGAATGGCTTTAAAAATAGGGGTGGAAACTGCTATTTTGAATAAAGGGTACCGATAACTATATGCGTTGCAAGTCATTTGAAGGAAGTGTTACAGGGGTGTTCGTGGGGGTTAAGGCGAGGTAGTTCACCCAACCACCCTAACCCGGCGAACGACATGGTGAAAAAGTTAGTTCGATAACCCACCACTAGAAGGCAACTAGAAGATGTAAGCTGCAAATGTAGAGCAAAGAGGCGAAATATACAATCGGGCGAAATATACAAGCGAAGAATGAGGGCAACGATCGAGGATATTTCAAGGCCGGTCAAGAATGAGATGACGAGGCATTTCCGACATTTCGCGAACGCAGAAAAAACATCAAACAGATCTTCAGTGAAGTTTCAAGCTATTCTAGGATTCAAACTGAGAATTCTGCATTTACAACCATTATTTAAGTGCTACAAAAATATGGCCGATATTGGTCAAACTGTTGAATCTGTGCTGTATTGGCCAGCTTAGCAGTATACTCAGCTGATCGAGCATCAGGTAACCATCCGCCATTTAGTACTTTGCCCTAAAACCGGTCCCTAATTAGTGCCGAATATCAACAGAACCCCATTGTTCCGAGTTTAGGAGCTTATTAAACTCAACCTAAGAGCGCCGTGGGCTACGCTTTACTACGTCGACCGCAAACCGTTACACCGTTACAATTATTGCCAAGGAACGCAACACGTGAGCCAAGAAAAGAGGTAGCCGACTCACTAGCCCTAGAGATAAAATTGAACATGAAGTCCCGGAAAGTACGAGCATAAATCTACCTGTAAAATCTTGGTATAAATAGCAGTGAGTTACTCCTTCATAAAAGCCACCACTTGGTGGTTTATATCGTGAGGACTCGAGTACGTGGTCGGGTAGACGTGAGTCGAAAATAGGAGAACGAAGAGAGGAACGTGACCAACATGTCCACGCAAAATCTGACGGAGGTCTTTGCACGCGCTTGTGATGTCGAGAAGGGTCAAGCGCATAAACACTAGACCCCCCTTATGCTGGTCAACTTAGTTATTTGCAAAACTACGTGGCAGCTGCAACATGTAGATTGCAAGGACCCAAATAGAGAGGAATTACCGCCGCCGGCTCGAATGGGCGAAAGAACCGCAGGGCTTAAAAACCAGCCAAAGGAAAACATAGGCCAAACCGCGATCGTAGAATATAACTCATTGGTAGGGGACTGTCGAGAAGAGTTCATCCGATCGAACGCACGGTTTAAGCTACAGAGCTTAGCCAGGGAATAACCCCGGATAAGAGCGACTCTCGATACTTACTTTTTTTTTAGTTTGATGACAGATGACATCCTCGTTGAAAATCTTCCGAGTTGTGGTGCAAAGTCCAGAAAATGTGCCATGACAGACTCTAGTCCATAATAAATGTATTATGCATGCAGAAAAAATCCAAAATATGAACGCTAAAAATCGTAGCAGCTTACTTTGCCTACTAACGACACGTCGCATACGTCGCGACGTTGAAAATAATAACGACGCAGCGCGAGGTTCCTAGGATACTTGAAGCATGCGATTGATGGCCTAAGGAAAATGTACAGTAAATAAAATCAACACTGTTCGAGTACTACATCGAAATCACCTACTGAACTGAAAAAAGAAAAACAAACCTGCGAATGACAGAAATCTCGCTAGTAAAAAAGTGTCGCTAGTCCTACTGTCGCTATTCGGTTTGGTGCTATACACATAATATCACTATCGGCAAACAACAGGCTAGAACAGGCCTTCGAGTCATTGCAAATAAAAGTCAAACTGACTGAAATTTCCTTCACTTCAGGGCACAGGGAGAATGCGTGGGTGGAGACTCCATTGTACCTTCGAACTAAGATTGTAATCGACTGGTTACAAATCATTCAATTTCTGTTTCAGTTTTATAATTTTAAATGTTGTAGGTATGCTAGAAAGTCATGTTCTTGCACTGTCTCACAGCCTAGCACAGTAGGCTACATTTTAACTGTTGGCTGCTGTCAATTAACAGAGGAGGAAAATGAGAGAGATCATGAAAGCCGAAAAGGAAGTTTGCTTCCGGAAAACTCGAGCTCTTATGCACCAGGCGTCCGTGAGTAAAGTCTGTGAAATTCTAAGGAATTCGTCCGGAAACGCCGGTTTGCTTCCTCACAGCTCGGCCCGCAGATCCTTAGTGGTCTCGCGTCTAACTGTAAAAGACCTGCGTTATCCTGTAGTTGCTAAAACAAACAATTCGATTGAAATCGGTCAAGACTTAGTGGAGATGGCGAAACAAGCGAAGATTACATGCACTACTTTTTAACACTACTTACATCTCATACCTACCTAAGGGTCCGGCTTCGATTGTCCGACGCTTAGAGCCGAAATCTCAAGATCTGCATTCTACTCTTCGTCGACGCTCATCGGGATTCCAGTCAAGCGCCTCTCTGCAAATCTTTTACTCATCACTTAGCAGCGTTTGCCCAACCCATCTCCACTTACGTTCCCGAATCTCAATTTCTAGTGCCTTTTGATGACGCCGGCGAAGAAGTTCCACGTTTGAGGTCCAGTTGCCAGGTCACCAAGCGCGGAAGATATTCCGCAGGCAGCGAATCACAAATACTTGCAGATTCCACGTCGTCACCGCATATGTGCACTAAGTTTCGCACCCGTAAAACAATACGGATTTGACGTTTTAGTTGAAAATTCGGATTTTCGTTCGTAGAAAAATCTGACGTGACCACCAGATGTTCCGAAGACTAGCAAACGCAAATCAGTCCGATCCGTTCTGATCCGGGTTTCGATGTACCACCACCATCAGGCCAAGATACTGGAAGCACTCCACTTTCTCAACCTGATGCCCAACTACCAAGAAATTGTAACGCTTTTCTGTGTTAATCTTCATCGACTTGGTCTTTCCAACATTGACTGTGAGACTTGCTGTCTAGAAGCTTTAAGTGAGGTCGTCGAGTTGGTTCTGCAAAGCCGATTGTCTTTGGGCGAGCAAAACAATAGCGTGTGCCAGATAAAGGTCTTTTAAATAGTTGCTCCATTGTCGAAAAATTCCGCGGCAATTCTAGGTTCGATGCACAGTCGATCGATCCATTACGATGAGAACAAGTAGCGGTGATAAAATACATCCATGTCTCACTCTAGCAATTACCGGGATTATTACCTTCCCCCTTCAACGAACTCCAGTAGAAGAGAGTCCTGAAATTCATTGATTTGTTCCAGTATTATGCGTAGCGTCGTGATGTGGTCCAGACATGATCGTCCGAAGCGGAATCCAGCTTGTTGCCATCGGAATGTAGTATCAATTTTCTCCTGGATCATAGAATACTTTGAAAATTGTTCAGATCAACGTTATGCCACGCCAGTTATTGCTTTCTGTCAGGTCTCTTTCATCGTGACCTTTACGAGGACTGCACTGAGTCGGCCGGGATTCAATCCATGATTTTTCAAATTGGAATCAAAGCCCTAAAATAATCCAAGCCATTAAATTTAACAAAAGCAACCTTTAGACTCATCTCTGAGATTCCATCTCCAAATTCCAACGCCTCTGGAATGAGATATAGACCTGATATTCAAGATTGAATAAACGTCTCGCTAGAATTCCAGAGTTAATGGTATTTACGAACGACTCCTTGGCCAACTGTGTGCGGTGATCTTCAATAGATATTTAATTGCAACGATTTGACTCTCTCGATCACTTAAGGCAGTTAATTTAGGACTGATAGTGGGATTCATCGAACAGCCAAGCACTCAAGTGTCACTGTGGCAAAGTGTGGCAAGCAGGTTGCCGCTTTTTTTGCTTGGGTTCACAATTGACCACGCAGACCAGACCCCACTAACTCGAGAGCCCCTCGAAGCTGCTGAGCCAAAGCCGAAGGAAGGAGGCTGGAAGGTTCACCCGTTTTGGGGGTACCTCTTACTAAAGTTCTAGACCGGCTGACAGATTTGTGGGCTTGGCCAAAGTACCACTCCATATAAATACTTACCCACCTTAGATCGGTAGGTACCGAAGTTTGGGTGGAAGTTGTTTACAACATTCTAGCCGTTAGAGCATTAGCCACAGCTGGGCTAATTCTATTAGCAACCCACCTATGGATGTGGCGCGACTCTCGAAAGATACTCATTAGAATAAATCGAATCAGGCATAATGATAAGCAGGGAAAAAATAATTTAAAAAGCCATTCCGCTGATTGGTTGGAATGGCAGACAAAATGTTTGGTGTTAATATTTATTTGCACTTGGGAAATTAATGAGAACTTTACAGGGGTCTCGATCTATGCAAATTTTTATGCAAACGAGCTTTGGGACGTTAGAGTTGATTAAAGTGAATTCTTGTACAATCTCTTTTGATGGAGAGCTTTCGATTTCAGTTTGCCGATTCAAAGGATGATGTGACGTGTGTCGTTTGAAAATTTGATTGAATTGTTTGACATGGCTCAATCGTTTAATTCTACCGACCGGTGTTAACGGTCGTGGGAAAATTTTCCCAATTTGTTCAGAATTCGAAAAATGAATAGAATCAAAAGCCACTTTTGACGTGGAATTCTAAACCTGCAGAACAGATAACCGTCATCAGCGTCAGCTCAGCTGATCGAGTTTCATTCGTTCTTTGTTCCGAGAGTACCGAATCCTAGAAGACATAGAACAGATCAAATGTAAGAGCACCCGTTTTCCGAGCTAATAACCGGGTCTTTTTCTGTTTTTTTTTCTTCTATTTTACTCCTACACACAGCATTCTACCAATTCACTTCCAGCTTCCATTCAGGGGACAGGAATTTTGCTCTACGAGCTTCATCCATATGGAGTAGTTAAGTAGAGTTGCCGTTGCTTTGCGCCAAACGCTTTTGGGATTATGCTTTGTTGTGTTCCACCAATAGCTCTGCTGGCTGCCTTATGGACGTTGATGTTGTTGATGTGTACAACTGTGTAATGTTGGCCCATTTTGAGCATGAAAAAAACCTTCCAAATTGGAAGGAAAAAAGTTGCACATGCCGTTGGTTCTCACGCGTATTGAACAAAGTCCTTCCTACGAGTGATGCCTGTTTAATGTATCCGAAACTCAGGCCCAGGCTCCGGCTCAGAAGGACCCACAAAGTCAAAGCCGGTTCTGGCGCACACGTGTTTCCTTCCTTTTTGCCTGTACACTACTTATAGATGCGTATTCGCAACCAACGGCAAGAAACTCAACTGCTGCGCCCCGAAAGCGTTAAAATTGAAGGAACAGATGAGCGCAGAAGACTGAAGGAAAAAAATCTGCCTGAATCAGCGGGTTTTGGACGAAGGTTTATGGGCGTAAAAAATCGTCACCGCGCCGCGTCTGACTCAATGTGGGGCGGTGTTTTTTTGAGGAAGTTTTGTGACCTCTGGCTCTAAAATAGTTGTATGTATATTTAAACATAATTTTCATAAGGTCAATAATTGTCAATTAGCTTCTAAAAGCCGCCACCCAAAAACGTCCATACGTTGCAAAATGCAAATGACAACCTTGCAGCACATTTTGTCATGAATGAAACTTGCCCTAAAAATATTTCGTTTTGGACGCATAAATAAAAAAAAATCTACATCACAATTTTTTTTAGTTAGATTTTGGCAAATAATGTGAAGAAATCCATGCAAAATCCGAGCTTTTTTCCAATGAAATTCGGGTGGCCCGGTTACCCGAATTTCATTGGAAAAAAGCTCAGATTTTGCATGGATTTCTTCACATTATTTGCCAAAATCAAACTAAAAAAACGGGACGGACTTTTTCCAAATTTTGTATTAAATATCCGGGCAATCTCGCAAGCTAATTTTAGACATCTTCTGTTTTAGGTGGCAGTACATATCAGATGTGGGATGCATTGAAAACTTCATCTTTAATTGCTCTTTCTAAAACCAATTTTCGATTTAAAATAGCACACATGTAAAAAAAATGAAAACATTATAAAAGGTACACATCTACCCATACTAACTCACTAAAGGGTGAAATGATCAAAAATTGATCAATTTTTGGTATGTACATTTCTCAATCGTGTTTCTAAAAAAAGCATCTCAGTAGAATTATGTATAAAAGCTTGGGAAGTAGCAATAATCATTTTTCATAAGCAATAACAATAAGATATTATTTCAATTTTTTACGGAGCTTTCGAAGACAATTTCAAAGAAAAGATAAAATTTTTGGGAAAAGATCATCAAATCAGCGCAGATGATGACAAAAATGACAAAAATGACAAAAATGAAAAAAATGACAAAAATGACAAAAATGGCAAAAGTGACAAAAATGACAAAAATGACAAAAATGACAAAAATGACAAAAATGACAAAAATGACAAAAATGACAAAAATGACAAAAATGACAAAAATGACAAAAATGACAAAAATGACAAAAATAACAAAAATGACAAAAATGACAAAAATGACAAAAATGACAAAAATGACAAAAATGACAAAAATGACAAAAATGACAAAAATGACAAAAATGACAAAAATGACAAAAATGACAAAAATGACAAAAATGACAAAAATGACAAAAATGACAAAAATGACAAAAATGACAAAAATGACAAAAATGACAAAAATGACAAAAATGACAAAAATGACAAAAATGACAAAAATGACAAAAATGACAAAAATGACAAAAATGACAAAAATGACAAAAATGACAAAAATGACAAAAATGACAAAAATGACAAAAATGACAAAAATGACAAAAATGACAAAAATGACAAAAATGACAAAAATGACAAAAATGACAAAAATGACAAAAATGACAAAAATGACAAAAATGACAAAAATGAAATAACAAAAATGACAAAAATGACAAAAATGACAAAAATGACAAAAATGAAATGACAAAAATGACAAAAATGACAAAAATGACAAAAATGACAAAAATGACAAAAATGACAAAAATGACAGAAATGACAAAAATGACAAAAATGACAAAAATGACAAAAATGACAAAAATGACAAAAATGACAAAAATGACAAAAATGACAAAAATGACAAAAATGACAAAAATGACAAAAATGACAAAAATGACAAAAATGACAAAAATGACAAAAATGACAAAAATGACAAAAATGACAAAAATGATAAAAATGACAAAAATGACAAAAATGACAAAAATGACAAAAATGACAAAAGTGACAAAAATGACAAAAATGACAAAAATGACAAAAATGACAAAAATGACAAAAATGACAAAAATGACAAAAATGACAAAAATGACAAAAATGACAAAAATGACAAAAATGACAAAAATGACAAAAATGACAAAAATGACAAAAATGACAAAAATGACAAAAATGACAAAAATGACAAAAATGACAAAAATGACAAAAATGACAAAAATGACAAAAATAACAAAACTAACAAAAATGACAAAAATGACAAAAATGACAAAAATGACAAAAATGACAAAAATGACAAAAATGACAAAAATGACAAAAATGACAAAAATGACAAAAATGACAAAAATGACAAAAATGACAAAAATGACAAAAATGACAAAAATGACAAAAATGACAAAAATGACAAAAATGACAAAAATGAAATGACAAAAATGACAAAAATGACAAAAATGATGAAAATTTTTGGGAAAAGATCATCAAATCAGCGCAGATGATGACAAAAATGACAAAAATGACAAAAATGACAAAAATGACAAAAATGACAAAAATGACAAAAATGACAAAAATGAAAAAAATGACAAAAATGACAAAAATGGCAAAAGTGACAAAAATGACAAAAATGACAAAAATGACAAAAATGACAAAAATGACAAAAATGACAAAAATGACAAAAATGACAAAAATGACAAAAATGACAAAAATGACAAAAATGACAAAAATGACAAAAATGACAAAAATGACAAAAATGACAAAAATGACAAAAATGACAAAAATGACAAAAATGACAAAAATGACAAAAATGACAAAAATGATAAAAATGACAAAAATGACAAAAATGACAAAAATGACAAAAATGACAAAAATGACAAAAATGACCAAAATGACAAAAATGACAAAAATGACAAAAATGACAAAAATGACAAAAATGACAAAAATGACAAAAATGACAAAAATGACAAAAATGACAAAAATGACAAAAATGACAAAAATGACAAAAATGACAAAAATGACAAAAATGACAAAAATGACAAAAATGACAAAAATGACAAAAATGACAAAAATGACAAAAATGACAAAAATGACAAAAATGACAAAAATGACAAAAATGACAAAAATGACAAAAATGACAAAAATGACAAAAATGACAAAAATGACAAAAATGACAAAAATGACAAAAATGACAAAAATGACAAAAATGACAAAAATGACAAAAATGACAAAAATGACAAAAATGACAAAAATGACAAAAATGACAAAAATGACAAAAATGACAAAAATGACAAAAATGACAAAAATGACAAAAATGACAAAAATGACAAAAATGACAAAAATGACAAAAATGACAAAAATGACAAAAATGACAAAAATGACAAAAATGACAAAAATGACAAAAATGACAAAAATGACAAAAATGACAAAAATGAAATAACAAAAATGACAAAAATGACAAAAATGACAAAAATGACAAAAATGACAAAAATGAAATGACAAAAATGACAAAAATGACAAAAATGACAAAAATGACAAAAATGACAAAAATGACAAAAATGACAAAAATGACAGAAATGACAAAAATGACAAAAATGACAAAAATGACAAAAATGACAAAAATGACAAAAATGACAAAAAAGACAAAAATGACAAAAATGACAAAAATGACAAAAATGACAAAAATGACAAAAATGACAAAAATGACAAAAATGACAAAAATGACAAAAATGATAAAAATGACAAAAATGACAAAAATGACAAAAATGACAAAAATGACAAAAGTGACAAAAATGACAAAAATGACAAAAATGACAAAAATGACAAAAATGACAAAAATGACAAAAATGACAAAAATAACAAAACTAACAAAAATAACAAAAATGACAAAAATGACAAAAATGACAAAAATGACAAAAATGACAAAAATGACAAAAATGACAAAAATGACAAAAATGACAAAAATGACAAAAATGACAAAAATGACAAAAATGACAAAAATGACAAAAATGACAAAAATGACAAAAATGACAAAAATGACAAAAATGACAAAAATGACAAAAATGACAAAAATGACAAAAATGACAAAAATGACAAAAATGACAAAAATGACAAAAATGACAAAAATGACAAAAATGACAAAAATGACAAAAATGACAAAAATGACAAAAATGACAAAAATGACAAAAATGACAAAAATGACAAAAATGACAAAAATGACAAAGATGACAAAAATGACAAAAATGACAAAAATGACAAAAATGACAAAAATGACAAAAATGACAAAAATGACAAAAATGACAAAAATGACAAAAATGACAAAAATGACAAAAATGACAAAAATGACAAAAATGACAAAAATGACAAAAATGAAATGACAAAAATGACAAAAATGACAAAAATGACAAAAATGGCAAAAGTGACAAAAATGACAAAAATGACAAAAATGACAAAAATGACAAAAATAACAAAAATAACAAAAATGACAAAAATGACAAAAATGACAAAAATGACAAAAATGACAAAAATGACAAAAATGACAAAAATGACAAAAATGACAAAAATGACAAAAATGACAAAAATGACAAAAATGACAAAAATGACAAAAATGACAAAAATGACAAAAATGACAAAAATGACAAAAATGACAAAAATGACAAAAATGACAAAAATGACAAAAATGACAAAAATGACAAAAATGACAAAAATGACAAAAATGACAAAAATGACAAAAATGACAAAAATGACAAAAATGACAAAAATGACAAAAATGACAAAAATGACAAAAATGACAAAAATGACAAAAATGACAAAAATGACAAAAATGACAAAAATGACAAAAATGACAAAAATGACAAAAATGACAAAAATGACAAAAATGACAAAAATGACAAAAATGACAAAAATGACAAAAATGACAAAAATGACAAAAATGACAAAAATGACAAAAATGACAAAAATGACAAAAATGACAAAAATGACAAAAGTGACAAAAATGACAAAAATGACAAAAATGACAAAAATGACAAAAGTGACAAAAATGACAAAAATGACAAAAATGACAAAAATGACAAAAATGACAAAAGTGACAAAAATGACAAAAATGACAAAAATGACAAAAATGACAAAAATGACAAAAATGACAAAAATGACAAAAATGACAAAAATGACAAAAATGACAAAAATGACAAAAATGACAAAAATGACAAAAATGACAAAAATGACAAAAATGACAAAAATGACAAAAATGACAAAAATGACAAAAATGACAAAAATGACAAAAATGACAAAAATGACAAAAATGACAAAAATAACAAAACTAACAAAAATAACAAAAATGACAAAAATGACAAAAATGACAAAAATGACAAAAATGACAAAAATGACAAAAATGACAAAAATGACAAAAATGACAAAAATGACAAAAATGACAAAAATGACAAAAATGACAAAAATGACAAAAATGACAAAAATGACAAAAATGACAAAAATGACAAAAATGACAAAAATGACAAAAATGACAAAAATGAAATGACAAAAATGACAAAAATGACAAAAATGACAAAAATGGCAAAAGTGACAAAAATGACAAAAATGACAAAAATGACAAAAATGACAAAAATAACAAAAATGACAAAAATGACAAAAATGACAAAAATGACAAAAATGACAAAAATGACAAAAATGACAAAAATGACAAAAATGACAAAAATGACAAAAATGACAAAAATGACAAAAATGACAAAAATGACAAAAATGACAAAAATGACAAAAATGACAAAAATGACAAAAATGATAAAAATGACAAAAATGACAAAAATGACAAAAATGACAAAAATGACAAAAATGACAAAAATGACAAAAGTGACAAAAATGACAAAAATGACAAAAATGACAAAAATGACAAAAATGACAAAAATGACAAAAATGACAAAAATGACAAAAATGACAAAAATGACAAAAATGACAAAAATGACAAAAATGACAAAAATGACAAAAATGACAAAAGTGACAAAAATGACAAAAATGACAAAAATGACAAAAATGACAAAAATGACAAAAATGACAAAAGTGACAAAAATGACAAAAATGACAAAAATGACAAAAATGACAAAAATGACAAAAATGACAAAAATGACAAAAATGACAAAAATGACAAAAATGACAAAAATGACAAAAATGACAAAAATGACAAAAATGACAAAAATGACAAAAATGACAAAAATGACAAAAATGACAAAAATGACAAAAATGACAAAAATGACAAAAATGACAAAAATGACAAAAATGACAAAAATGACAAAAATGACAAAAATGACAAAAATGACAAAAATGACAAAAATGACAAAAATGACAAAAATGACAAAAATGACAAAAATGACAAAAATGACAAAAATGACAAAAATGACAAAAATGACAAAAATGACAAAAATGACAAAAATGACAAAAATGACAAAAATGACAAAAATGACAAAAATGACAAAAATGACAAAAATGACAAAAATGACAAAAATGACAAAAATGACAAAAATGACAAAAATGATAAAAATGACAAAAATGACAAAAATGACAAAAATGACAAAAATGACAAAAGTGACAAAAATGACAAAAATGACAAAAATGACAAAAATGACAAAAATGACAAAAATGACAAAAATGACAAAAATAACAAAACTAACAAAAATAACAAAAATGACAAAAATGACAAAAATGACAAAAATGACAAAAATGACAAAAATGACAAAAATGACAAAAATGACAAAAATGACAAAAATGACAAAAATGACAAAAATGAAAAAAATGACAAAAATGACAAAAATGGCAAAAGTGACAAAAATGACAAAAATGACAAAAATGACCAAAATGACAAAAATGACAAAAATGACAAAAATGACAAAAATGACAAAAATGACAAAAATGACAAAAATGACAAAAATGACAAAAATGACAAAAATGACAAAAATGACAAAAATGACAAAAATGACAAAAATGACAAAAATGACAAAAATGACAAAAATGACAAAAATGACAAAAATGACAAAAATGACAAAAATGACAAAAATGACAAAAATGACAAAAATGACAAAAATGACAAAAATGACAAAAATGACAAAAATGACAAAAATGACAAAAATGACAAAAATGACAAAAATAACAAAAATGACAAAAATGACAAAAATGATAAAAATGACAAAAATGACAAAAATGACAAAAATGACAAAAATGACAAAAATGACAAAAATGACAAAAATGACAAAAATGACAAAAATGACAAAAATGACAAAAATGACAAAAATGACAAAAATGACAAAAATGACAAAAATGACAAAAATGACAAAAATGACAAAAATGACAAAAATGACAAAAATGACAAAAATGACAAAAATGACAAAAATGACAAAAATGACAAAAATGACAAAAATGACAAAAATGACAAAAATGACAAAAATGACAAAAATGACAAAAATGACAAAAATGACAAAAATGACAAAAATGACAAAAATGACAAAAGTGACAAAAATGACAAAAATGACAAAAATGACAAAAATGACAAAAGTGACAAAAATGACAAAAATGACAAAAATGACAAAAATGACAAAAATGACAAAAATGACAAAAGTGACAAAAATGACAAAAATGACAAAAATGACAAAAATGACAAAAATGACAAAAATGACAAAAATGACAAAAATGACAAAAATGACAAAAATGACAAAAATGACAAAAATGACAAAAATGACAAAAATGACAAAAATGACAAAAATGACAAAAATGACAAAAATGACAAAAATGACAAAAATGACAAAAATGACAAAAATGACAAAAATGACAAAAATGACAAAAATGACAAAAATGACAAAAATGACAAAAATGACAAAAATGACAAAAATGACAAAAATGACAAAAATGACAAAAATGACAAAAATGACAAAAATGACAAAAATGACAAAAATGACAAAAATGACAAAAATGACAAAAATGACAAAAATGATAAAAATGACAAAAATGACAAAAATGACAAAAATGACAAAAATGACAAAAGTGACAAAAATGACAAAAATGACAAAAATGACAAAAATGACAAAAATGACAAAAATGACAAAAATGACAAAAATGACAAAAATAACAAAAATAACAAAAATGACAAAAATGACAAAAATGACAAAAATGACAAAAATGACAAAAATGACAAAAATGACAAAAATGACAAAAATGACAAAAATGACAAAAATGACAAAAATGACAAAAATGACAAAAATGAAAAAAATGACAAAAATGACAAAAATGGCAAAAGTGACAAAAATGACAAAAATGACAAAAATGACCAAAATGACAAAAATGACCAAAATGACAAAAATGACAAAAATGACAAAAATGACAAAAATGACAAAAATGACAAAAATGACAAAAATGACAAAAATGACAAAAATGACAAAAATGACAAAAATGACAAAAATGACAAAGATGACAAAAATGACAAAAATGACAAAAATGACAAAAATGACAAAAATGACAAAAATGACAAAAATGACAAAAATGACAAAAATGACAAAAATGACAAAAATAACAAAAATGACAAAAATGACAAAAATGACAAAAATGACAAAAATGACAAAAATGACAAAAATGACAAAAATGACAAAAATGACAAAAATGACAAAAATGACAAAAATGACAAAAATGACAAAAATGACAAAAATGACAAAAATGACAAAAATGACAAAAATGACAAAAATGACAAAAATGACAAAAATGACAAAAATGACAAAAATGACAAAAATGACAAAAATGACAAAAATGACAAAAATGACAAAAATGACAAAAATGACAAAAATGACAAAAATGACAAAAATGACAAAAATGACAAAAATGACAAAAATGACAAAAATGACAAAAATGACAAAAATGACAAAAATGACAAAAATGACAAAAATGACAAAAATGACAAAAATGACAAAAATGACAAAAATGACAAAAATGACAAAAATGACAAAAATGACAAAAATGACAAAAATGACAAAAATGACAAAAATGACAAAAATGACAAAAATGACAAAAATGACAAAAATGACAAAAATGACAAAAATGACAAAAATGAAATAACAAAAATGACAAAAATGACAAAAATGACAAAAATGACAAAAATGACAAAAATGAAATGACAAAAATGACAAAAATGACAAAAATGACAAAAATGACAAAAATGACAAAAATGACAAAAATGACAAAAATGACAGAAATGACAAAAATGACAAAAATGACAAAAATGACAAAAATGACAAAAATGACAAAAATGACAAAAAAGACAAAAATGACAAAAATGACAAAAATGACAAAAATGACAAAAATGACAAAAATGACAAAAATGACAAAAATGACAAAAATGACAAAAATGATAAAAATGACAAAAATGACAAAAATGACAAAAATGACAAAAATGACAAAAGTGACAAAAATGACAAAAATGACAAAAATGACAAAAATGACAAAAATGACAAAAATGACAAAAATGACAAAAATAACAAAACTAACAAAAATAACAAAAATGACAAAAATGACAAAAATGACAAAAATGACAAAAATGACAAAAATGACAAAAATGACAAAAATGACAAAAATGACAAAAATGACAAAAATGACAAAAATGACAAAAATGACAAAAATGACAAAAATGACAAAAATGACAAAAATGACAAAAATGACAAAAATGACAAAAATGACAAAAATGACAAAAATGACAAAAATGACAAAAATGACAAAAATGACAAAAATGACAAAAATGACAAAAATGACAAAAATGACAAAAATGACAAAAATGACAAAAATGACAAAAATGACAAAAATGACAAAAATGACAAAGATGACAAAAATGACAAAAATGACAAAAATGACAAAAATGACAAAAATGACAAAAATGACAAAAATGACAAAAATGACAAAAATGACAAAAATGACAAAAATGACAAAAATGACAAAAATGACAAAAATGACAAAAATGACAAAAATGAAATGACAAAAATGACAAAAATGACAAAAATGACAAAAATGGCAAAAGTGACAAAAATGACAAAAATGACAAAAATGACAAAAATGACAAAAATAACAAAAATAACAAAAATGACAAAAATGACAAAAATGACAAAAATGACAAAAATGACAAAAATGACAAAAATGACAAAAATGACAAAAATGACAAAAATGACAAAAATGACAAAAATGACAAAAATGACAAAAATGACAAAAATGACAAAAATGACAAAAATGACAAAAATGACAAAAATGACAAAAATGACAAAAATGACAAAAATGACAAAAATGACAAAAATGACAAAAATGACAAAAATGACAAAAATGACAAAAATGACAAAAATGACAAAAATGACAAAAATGACAAAAATGACAAAAATGACAAAAATGACAAAAATGACAAAAATGACAAAAATGACAAAAATGACAAAAATGACAAAAATGACAAAAATGACAAAAATGACAAAAATGACAAAAATGACAAAAATGACAAAAATGACAAAAATGACAAAAATGACAAAAATGACAAAAATGACAAAAATGACAAAAATGACAAAAATGACAAAAATGACAAAAATGACAAAAATGACAAAAGTGACAAAAATGACAAAAATGACAAAAATGACAAAAATGACAAAAGTGACAAAAATGACAAAAATGACAAAAATGACAAAAATGACAAAAATGACAAAAGTGACAAAAATGACAAAAATGACAAAAATGACAAAAATGACAAAAATGACAAAAATGACAAAAATGACAAAAATGACAAAAATGACAAAAATGACAAAAATGACAAAAATGACAAAAATGACAAAAATGACAAAAATGACAAAAATGACAAAAATGACAAAAATGACAAAAATGACAAAAATGACAAAAATGACAAAAATGACAAAAATAACAAAACTAACAAAAATAACAAAAATGACAAAAATGACAAAAATGACAAAAATGACAAAAATGACAAAAATGACAAAAATGACAAAAATGACAAAAATGACAAAAATGACAAAAATGACAAAAATGACAAAAATGACAAAAATGACAAAAATGACAAAAATGACAAAAATGACAAAAATGACAAAAATGACAAAAATGACAAAAATGACAAAAATGACAAAAATGACAAAAATGAAATGACAAAAATGACAAAAATGACAAAAATGACAAAAATGGCAAAAGTGACAAAAATGACAAAAATGACAAAAATGACAAAAATGACAAAAATAACAAAAATGACAAAAATGACAAAAATGACAAAAATGACAAAAATGACAAAAATGACAAAAATGACAAAAATGACAAAAATGACAAAAATGACCAAAATGACAAAAATGACAAAAATGACAAAAATGACAAAAATGACAAAAATGACAAAAATGACAAAAATGACAAAAATGACAAAAATGATAAAAATGACAAAAATGACAAAAATGACAAAAATGACAAAAATGACAAAAATGACAAAAATGACAAAAGTGACAAAAATGACAAAAATGACAAAAATGACAAAAATGACAAAAATGACAAAAATGACAAAAATGACAAAAATGACAAAAATGACAAAAATGACAAAAATGACAAAAATGACAAAAATGACAAAAATGACAAAAGTGACAAAAATGACAAAAATGACAAAAATGACAAAAATGACAAAAATGACAAAAATGACAAAAGTGACAAAAATGACAAAAATGACAAAAATGACAAAAATGACAAAAATGACAAAAATGACAAAAATGACAAAAATGACAAAAATGACAAAAATGACAAAAATGACAAAAATGACAAAAATGACAAAAATGACAAAAATGACAAAAATGACAAAAATGACAAAAATGACAAAAATGACAAAAATGACAAAAATGACAAAAATGACAAAAATGACAAAAATGACAAAAATGACAAAAATGACAAAAATGACAAAAATGACAAAAATGACAAAAATGACAAAAATGACAAAAATGACAAAAATGACAAAAATGACAAAAATGACAAAAATGACAAAAATGACAAAAATGACAAAAATGACAAAAATGACAAAAATGACAAAAATGACAAAAATGACAAAAATGACAAAAATGACAAAAATGACAAAAATGACAAAAATGACAAAAATGACAAAAATGACAAAAATGACAAAAATGATAAAAATGACAAAAATGACAAAAATGACAAAAATGACAAAAATGACAAAAGTGACAAAAATGACAAAAATGACAAAAATGACAAAAATGACAAAAATGACAAAAATGACAAAAATAACAAAACTAACAAAAATAACAAAAATGACAAAAATGACAAAAATGACAAAAATGACAAAAATGACAAAAATGACAAAAATGACAAAAATGACAAAAATGACAAAAATGACAAAAATGACAAAAATGAAAAAAATGACAAAAATGACAAAAATGGCAAAAGTGACAAAAATGACAAAAATGACAAAAATGACCAAAATGACAAAAATGACAAAAATGACAAAAATGACAAAAATGACAAAAATGACAAAAATGACAAAAATGACAAAAATGACAAAAATGACAAAAATGACAAAAATGACAAAAATGACAAAAATGACAAAAATGACAAAAATGACAAAAATGACAAAAATGACAAAAATGACAAAAATGACAAAAATGACAAAAATGACAAAAATGACAAAAATGACAAAAATGACAAAAATGACAAAAATGACAAAAATGACAAAAATGACAAAAATGACAAAAATGACAAAAATGACAAAAATGACAAAAATGACAAAAATAACAAAAATGACAAAAATGACAAAAATGATAAAAATGACAAAAATGACAAAAATGACAAAAATGACAAAAATGACAAAAATGACAAAAATGACAAAAATGACAAAAATGACAAAAATGACAAAAATGACAAAAATGACAAAAATGACAAAAATGACAAAAATGACAAAAATGACAAAAATGACAAAAATGACAAAAATGACAAAAATGACAAAAATGACAAAAATGACAAAAATGACAAAAATGACAAAAATGACAAAAATGACAAAAATGACAAAAATGACAAAAATGACAAAAATGACAAAAATGACAAAAATGACAAAAATGACAAAAATGACAAAAATGACAAAAATGACAAAAATGACAAAAATGACAAAAGTGACAAAAATGACAAAAATGACAAAAATGACAAAAATGACAAAAGTGACAAAAATGACAAAAATGACAAAAATGACAAAAATGACAAAAATGACAAAAATGACAAAAGTGACAAAAATGACAAAAATGACAAAAATGACAAAAATGACAAAAATGACAAAAATGACAAAAATGACAAAAATGACAAAAATGACAAAAATGACAAAAATGACAAAAATGACAAAAATGACAAAAATGACAAAAATGACAAAAATGACAAAAATGACAAAAATGACAAAAATGACAAAAATGACAAAAATGACAAAAATGACAAAAATGACAAAAATGACAAAAATGACAAAAATGACAAAAATGACAAAAATGACAAAAATGACAAAAATGACAAAAATGACAAAAATGACAAAAATGACAAAAATGACAAAAATGACAAAAATGACAAAAATGACAAAAATGACAAAAATGACAAAAATGACAAAAATGACAAAAATGACAAAAATGACAAAAATGACAAAAATGATAAAAATGACAAAAATGACAAAAATGACAAAAATGACAAAAATGACAAAAGTGACAAAAATGACAAAAATGACAAAAATGACAAAAATGACAAAAATGACAAAAATGACAAAAATGACAAAAATAACAAAAATAACAAAAATGACAAAAATGACAAAAATGACAAAAATGACAAAAATGACAAAAATGACAAAAATGACAAAAATGACAAAAATGACAAAAATGACAAAAATGACAAAAATGACAAAAATGACAAAAATGAAAAAAATGACAAAAATGACAAAAATGGCAAAAGTGACAAAAATGACAAAAATGACAAAAATGACCAAAATGACAAAAATGACCAAAATGACAAAAATGACAAAAATGACAAAAATGACAAAAATGACAAAAATGACAAAAATGACAAAAATGACAAAAATGACAAAAATGACAAAAATGACAAAAATGACAAAAATGACAAAAATGACAAAGATGACAAAAATGACAAAAATGACAAAAATGACAAAAATGACAAAAATGACAAAAATGACAAAAATGACAAAAATGACAAAAATGACAAAAATGACAAAAATAACAAAAATGACAAAAATGACAAAAATGACAAAAATGACAAAAATGACAAAAATGACAAAAATGACAAAAATGACAAAAATGACAAAAATGACAAAAATGACAAAAATGACAAAAATGACAAAAATGACAAAAATGACAAAAATGACAAAAATGACAAAAATGACAAAAATGACAAAAATGACAAAAATGACAAAAATGACAAAAATGACAAAAATGACAAAAATGACAAAAATGACAAAAATGACAAAAATGACAAAAATGACAAAAATGACAAAAATGACAAAAATGACAAAAATGACAAAAATGACAAAAATGAAATAACAAAAATGACAAATATGACAAAAATGACAAAAATGAAATGACAAAAATGACAAAAATGACAAAAATGACAAAAATGACAAAAATGACAAAAATGACAGAAATGACAAAAATGACAAAAATGACAAAAATGACAAAAATGACAAAAATGACAAAAATGACAAAAATGACAAAACTGACAAAAATGACAAAAATGACAAAAATGACAAAAATGACAAAAATGACAAAAATGACAAAAATGACAAAAATGACAAAAATGACAAAAATGATAAAAATGACAAAAATGACAAAAATGACAAAAATGACAAAAATGACAAAAGTGACAAAAATGACAAAATTGACAAAAATGACAAAAATGACAAAAATGACAAAAATGACAAAAATGACAAAAATGACAAAAATGACAAAAATGACAAAAATGACAAAAATGACAAAAATGACAAAAATGACAAAAATGACAAAAATGACAAAAATGACAAAAATGACAAAAATAACAAAACTAACAAAAATGACAAAAATGACAAAAATGACAAAAATGACAAAAATGACAAAAATGACAAAAATGACAAAAATGACAAAAATGACAAAAATGACAAAAATGACAAAAATGACAAAAATGACAAAAATGACAAAAATGACAAAAATGACAAAAATGACAAAAATGACAAAAATGAAATAACAAAAATGACAAAAATGACAAAAATGACAAAAATGACAAAAATGAAATGACAAAAATGACAAAAATGACAAAAATGACAAAAATGACAAAAATGACAAAAATGACAGAAATGACAAAAATGACAAAAATGACAAAAATGACAAAAATGACAAAAATGACAAAAATGACAAAAATGACAAAAATGACAAAAATGACAAAAATGACAAAAATGACAAAAATGACAAAAATGACAAAAATGACAAAAATGACAAAAATGACAAAAATGACAAAAATGACAAAAATGACAAAAATGACAAAAATGACAAAAATGACAAAAATGACAAAAATGACAAAAATGATAAAAATGACAAAAATGACAAAAATGACAAAAATGACAAAAATGACAAAAGTGACAAAAATGACAAAAATGACAAAAATGACAAAAATGACAAAAATGACAAAAATGACAAAAATGACAAAAATGACAAAAATAACAAAACTAACAAAAATAACAAAAATGACAAAAATGACAAAAATGACAAAAATGACAAAAATGACAAAAATGACAAAAATGACAAAAATGACAAAAATGACAAAAATGACAAAAATGACAAAAATGACAAAAATGACAAAAATGACAAAAATGACAAAAATGACAAAAATGACAAAAATGACAAAAATGACAAAAATGAAATGACAAAAATGACAAAAATGACAAAAATGACAAAAATGGCAAAAGTGACAAAAATGAAATAACAAAAATGACAAAAATGACAAAAATGACAAAAATGACAAAAATGACAAAAATGACAAAAATGAAATGACAAAAATGACAAAAATGACAAAAATGACAAAAATGACAAAAATGACAAAAATGAAATAACAAAAATGACAAAAATGACAAAAATGACAAAAATGACAAAAATGACAAAAATGAAATGACAAAAATGACAAAAATGACAAAAATGACAAAAATGACAAAAATGACAAAAATGACAGAAATGACAAAAATGACAAAAATGACAAAAATGACAAAAATGACAAAAATGACAAAAATGACAAAAATGACAAAAATGACAAAAATGACAAAAATGACAAAAATGACAAAAATGACAAAAATGACAAAAATGACAAAAATGACAAAAATGACAAAAATGACAAAAATGACAAAAATGACAAAAATGACAAAAATGACAAAAATGACAAAAATGACAAAAATGACAAAAATGACAAAAATGACAAAAATGACAAAAATGATAAAAATGACAAAAATGACAAAAATGACAAAAATGACAAAAATGACAAATGTGACAAAAATGACAAAAATGACAAAAATGACAAAAATGACAAAAATGACAAAAATGACAAAAATGACAAAAATAACAAAACTAACAAAAATAACAAAAATGACAAAAATGACAAAAATGACAAAAATGACAAAAATGACAAAAATGACAAAAATGACAAAAATGACAAAAATGACAAAAATGACAAAAATGACAAAAATGAAATGACAAAAATGACAAAAATGACAAAAATGACAAAAATGGCAAAAGTGACAAAAATGACAAAAATGACAAAAATGACAAAAATGACAAAAATAACAAAAATGACAAAAATGACAAAAATGACAAAAATGACAAAAATGACAAAAATGACAAAAATGACAAAAATGACAAAAATGACAAAAATGACAAAAATGACAAAAATGACAAAAATGACAAAAATGACAAAAATGACAAAAATGACAAAAATGACAAAAATGACAAAAATGACAAAAATGACAAAAATGACAAAAATGACAAAAATGACAAAAATGACAAAAATGACAAAAATGACAAAAATGACAAAAATGACAAAAATGACAAAAATGACAAAAATGACAAAAATGACAAAAATGACAAAAATGACAAAAATGACAAAAATGACAAAAATGACAAAAATGACAAAAATGACAAAAATGACAAAAATGACAAAAATGACAAAAATGACAAAAGTGACAAAAATGACAAAAATGACAAAAATGACAAAAATGACAAAAGTGACAAAAATGACAAAAATGACAAAAATGACAAAAATGACAAAAATGACAAAAGTGACAAAAATGACAAAAATGACAAAAATGACAAAAATGACAAAAATGACAAAAATGACAAAAATGACAAAAATGACAAAAATGACAAAAATGACAAAAATGACAAAAATGACAAAAATGACAAAAATGACAAAAATGACAAAAATGACAAAAATGACAAAAATGACAAAAATGACAAAAATGACAAAAATAACAAAACTAACAAAAATAACAAAAATGACAAAAATGACAAAAATGACAAAAATGACAAAAATGACAAAAATGACAAAAATGACAAAAATGACAAAAATGACAAAAATGACAAAAATGACAAAAATGACAAAAATGACAAAAATGACAAAAATGACAAAAATGACAAAAATGACAAAAATGACAAAAATGACAAAAATGACAAAAATGACAAAAATGACAAAAATGAAATGACAAAAATGACAAAAATGACAAAAATGACAAAAATGGCAAAAGTGACAAAAATGAAATAACAAAAATGACAAAAATGACAAAAATGACAAAAATGACAAAAATGACAAAAATGACAAAAATGACAAAAATGAAATGACAAAAATGACAAAAATGACAAAAATGACAAAAATGACAAAAATGACAAAAATGAAATAACAAAAATGACAAAAATGACAAAAATGACAAAAATGACAAAAATGACAAAAATGAAATGACAAAAATGACAAAAATGACAAAAATGACAAAAATGACAAAAATGACAGAAATGACAAAAATGACAAAAATGACAAAAATGACAAAAATGACAAAAATGACAAAAATGACAAAAATGACAAAAATGACAAAAATGACAAAAATGACAAAAATGACAAAAATGACAAAAATGACAAAAATGACAAAAATGACAAAAATGACAAAAATGACAAAAATGACAAAAATGACAAAAATGACAAAAATGACAAAAATGACAAAAATGACAAAAATGACAAAAATGATAAAAATGACAAAAATGACAAAAATGACAAAAATGACAAAAATGACAAAAGTGACAAAAATGACAAAAATGACAAAAATGACAAAAATGACAAAAATGACAAAAATGACAAAAATGACAAAAATAACAAAACTAACAAAAATAACAAAAATGACAAAAATGACAAAAATGACAAAAATGACAAAAATGACAAAAATGACAAAAATGACAAAAATGACAAAAATGACAAAAATGACAAAAATGACAAAAATGAAATGACAAAAATGACAAAAATGACAAAAATGACAAAAATGGCAAAAGTGACAAAAATGACAAAAATGACAAAAATGACAAAAATGACAAAAATAACAAAAATGACAAAAATGACAAAAATGACAAAAATGACAAAAATGACAAAAATGACAAAAATGACAAAAATGACAAAAATGACAAAAATGACAAAAATGACAAAAATGACAAAAATGACAAAAATGACAAAAATGACAAAAATGACAAAAATGACAAAAATGACAAAAATGACAAAAATGACAAAAATGACAAAAATGACAAAAATGACAAAAATGACAAAAATGACAAAAATGACAAAAATGACAAAAATGACAAAAATGACAAAAATGACAAAAATGACAAAAATGACAAAAATGACAAAAATGACAAAAATGACAAAAATGACAAAAATGACAAAAATGACAAAAATGACAAAAATGACAAAAATGACAAAAATGACAAAAATGACAAAAATGACAAAAGTGACAAAAATGACAAAAATGACAAAAATGACAAAAATGACAAAAGTGACAAAAATGACAAAAATGACAAAAATGACAAAAATGACAAAAATGACAAAAGTGACAAAAATGACAAAAATGACAAAAATGACAAAAATGACAAAAATGACAAAAATGACAAAAATGACAAAAATGACAAAAATGACAAAAATGACAAAAATGACAAAAATGACAAAAATGACAAAAATGACAAAAATGACAAAAATGACAAAAATGACAAAAATGACAAAAATGACAAAAATGACAAAAATGACAAAAATGACAAAAATGACAAAAATAACAAAACTAACAAAAATAACAAAAATAACAAAAATGACAAAAATGACAAAAATGACAAAAATGACAAAAATGACAAAAATGACAAAAATGACAAAAATGACAAAAATGACAAAAATGACAAAAATGACAAAAATGACAAAAATGACAAAAATGACAAAAATGACAAAAATGACAAAAATGACAAAAATGACAAAAATGACAAAAATGACAAAAATGACAAAAATGACAAAAATGAAATGACAAAAATGACAAAAATGACAAAAATGACAAAAATGGCAAAAGTGACAAAAATGACAAAAATGACAAAAATGACAAAAATGACAAAAATGACAAAAATAACAAAAATGACAAAAATGACAAAAATGACAAAAATGACAAAAATGACAAAAATGACAAAAATGACAAAAATGACAAAAATGACAAAAATGACAAAAATGACAAAAATGACAAAAATGACAAAAATGACAAAAATGACAAAAATGACAAAAATGACAAAAATGACAAAAATGACAAAAATGATAAAAATGACAAAAATGACAAAAATGACAAAAATGACAAAAATGACAAAAATGACAAAAATGACAAAAGTGACAAAAATGACAAAAATGACAAAAATGACAAAAATGACAAAAATGACAAAAATGACAAAAATGACAAAAATGACAAAAATGACAAAAATGACAAAAATGACAAAAATGACAAAAATGACAAAAATGACAAAAATGACAAAAATGACAAAAATGACAAAAGTGACAAAAATGACAAAAATGACAAAAATGACAAAAATGACAAAAATGACAAAAATGACAAAAGTGACAAAAATGACAAAAATGACAAAAATGACAAAAATGACAAAAATGACAAAAATGACAAAAATGACAAAAATGACAAAAATGACAAAAATGACAAAAATGACAAAAATGACAAAAATGACAAAAATGACAAAAATGACAAAAATGACAAAAATGACAAAAATGACAAAAATGACAAAAATGACAAAAATGACAAAAATGACAAAAATGACAAAAATGACAAAAATGACAAAAATGACAAAAATGACAAAAATGACAAAAATGACAAAAATGACAAAAATGACAAAAATGACAAAAATGACAAAAATGACAAAAATGACAAAAATGACAAAAATGACAAAAATGACAAAAATGACAAAAATGACAAAAATGACAAAAATGACAAAAATGACAAAAATGATAAAAATGACAAAAATGACAAAAATGACAAAAATGACAAAAATGACAAAAATGACAAAAGTGACAAAAATGACAAAAATGACAAAAATGACAAAAATGACAAAAATGACAAAAATGACAAAAATGACAAAAATAACAAAACTAACAAAAATAACAAAAATGACAAAAATGACAAAAATGACAAAAATGACAAAAATGACAAAAATGACAAAAATGACAAAAATGACAAAAATGACAAAAATGAAAAAAATGACAAAAATGACAAAAATGGCAAAAGTGACAAAAATGACAAAAATGACAAAAATGACCAAAATGACAAAAATGACAAAAATGACAAAAATGACAAAAATGACAAAAATGACAAAAATGACAAAAATGACAAAAATGACAAAAATGACAAAAATGACAAAAATGACAAAAATGACAAAAATGACAAAAATGACAAAAATGACAAAAATGACAAAAATGACAAAAATGACAAAAATGACAAAAATGACAAAAATGACAAAAATGACAAAAATGACAAAAATGACAAAAATGACAAAAATGACAAAAATGACAAAAATGACAAAAATGACAAAAATGACAAAAATGACAAAAATGACAAAAGTGACAAAAATGATAAAAATGACAAAAATGACAAAAATGACAAAAGTGACAAAAATGACAAAAATGACAAAAATGACAAAAATGACAAAAATGACAAAAGTGACAAAAATGACAAAAATGACAAAAATGACAAAAATGACAAAAATGACAAAAATGACAAAAATGACAAAAATGACAAAAATGACAAAAATGACAAAAATGACAAAAATGACAAAAATGACAAAAATGACAAAAATGACAAAAATGACAAAAATGACAAAAATGACAAAAATGACAAAAATGACAAAAATGACAAAAATGACAAAAATGACAAAAATGACAAAAATGACAAAAATGACAAAAATGACAAAAATGACAAAAATGACAAAAATGACAAAAATGACAAAAATGACAAAAATGACAAAAATGACAAAAATGACAAAAATGACAAAAATGACAAAAATGACAAAAATGACAAAAATGACAAAAATGACAAAAATGACAAAAATGACAAAAGTGACAAAAATGACAAAAATGACAAAAATGACAAAAATGACAAAAATGACAAAAATGACAAAAATGACAAAAATAACAAAACTAACAAAAATAACAAAAATGACAAAAATGACAAAAATGACAAAAATGACAAAAATGACAAAAATGACAAAAATGACAAAAATGACAAAAATGACAAAAATGACAAAAATGACAAAAATGACAAAAATGAAAAAAATGACAAAAATGACAAAAATGGCAAAAGTGACAAAAATGACAAAAATGACAAAAATGACCAAAATGACAAAAATGACAAAAATGACAAAAATGACAAAAATGACAAAAATGACAAAAATGACAAAAATGACAAAAATGACAAAAATGACAAAAATGACAAAAATGACAAAAATGACAAAAATGACAAAAATGACAAAGATGACAAAAATGACAAAAATGACAAAAATGACAAAAATGACAAAAATGACAAAAATGACAAAAATGACAAAAATGACAAAAATGACAAAAATGAGAAAAATGACAAAAATGAGAAAAATAACAAAAATGACAAAAATGACAAAAATGACAAAAATGACAAAAATGACAAAAATGACAAAAATGACAAAAATGACAAAAATGACAAAAATGACAAAAATGACAAAAATGACAAAAATGACAAAAATGACAAAAATGACAAAAATGACAAAAATGACAAAAATGACAAAAATGACAAAAATGACAAAAATGACAAAAATGACAAAAATGACAAAAATGACAAAAATGACAAAAATGACAAAAATGACAAAAATGACAAAAATGACAAAAATGACAAAAATGACAAAAATGACAAAAATGACAAAAATGACAAAAATGACAAAAATGACAAAAATGACAAAAATGACAAAAATGACAAAAATGACAAAAATGACAAAAATGAAATAACAAAAATGACAAATATGACAAAAATGACAAAAATGAAATGACAAAAATGACAAAAATGACAAAAATGACAAAAATGACAAAAATGACAAAAATGACAGAAATGACAAAAATGACAAAAATGACAAAAATGACAAAAATGACAAAAATGACAAAAATGACAAAAATGACAAAAATGACAAAAATGACAAAAATGACAAAAATGACAAAAATGACAAAAATGACAAAAATGACAAAAATGACAAAAATGACAAAAATGACAAAAATGACAAAAATGATAAAAATGACAAAAATGACAAAAATGACAAAAATGACAAAAATGACAAAAGTGACAAAAATGACAAAATTGACAAAAATGACAAAAATGACAAAAATGACAAAAATGACAAAAATGACAAAAATGACAAAAATGACAAAAATGACAAAAATGACAAAAATGACAAAAATGACAAAAATGACAAAAATGACAAAAATGACAAAAATGACAAAAATGACAAAAATAACAAAACTAACAAAAATGACAAAAATGACAAAAATGACAAAAATGACAAAAATGACAAAAATGACAAAAATGACAAAAATGACAAAAATGACAAAAATGACAAAAATGACAAAAATGACAAAAATGACAAAAATGACAAAAATGACAAAAATGACAAAAATGACAAAAATGACAAAAATGACAAAAATGACAAAAATGACAAAAATGACAAAAATGACAAAAATGACAAAAATGACAAAAATGACAAAAATGACAAAAATGACAAAAATGACAAAAATGACAAAAATGACAAAAATGACAAAAATGACAAAAATGACAAAAATGACAAAAATGACAAAAATGAAATGACAAAAATGACAAAAATGACAAAAATGATGAAAATTTTTGGGAAAAGATCATCAAATCAGCGCAGATGATGACAAAAATGACAAAAATGACAAAAATGACAAAAATGACAAAAATGACAAAAATGACAAAAATGACAAAAATGACAAAAATGACAAAAATGACAAAAATGAAAAAAATGACAAAAATGACAAAAATGGCAAAAGTGACAAAAATGACAAAAATGACAAAAATGACAAAAATGACAAAAATGACAAAAATGACAAAAATGACAAAAATGACAAAAATGACAAAAATGACAAAAATGACAAAAATGACAAAAATGACAAAAATGACAAAAATGACAAAAATGACAAAAATGACAAAAATGACAAAAATGACAAAAATGACAAAAATGACAAAAATGACAAAAATGATAAAAATGACAAAAATGACAAAAATGACAAAAATGACAAAAATGACCAAAATGACCAAAATGACAAAAATGACAAAAATGACAAAAATGACAAAAATGACAAAAATGACAAAAATGACAAAAATGACAAAAATGACAAAAATGACAAAAATGACAAAAATGACAAAAATGACAAAAATGACAAAAATGACAAAAATGACAAAAATGACAAAAATGACAAAAATGACAAAAATGACAAAAATGACAAAAATGACAAAAATGACAAAAATGACAAAAATGACAAAAATGACAAAAATGACAAAAATGACAAAAATGACAAAAATGACAAAAATGACAAAATGACAAAAATGACAAAAATGACAAAAATGACAAAAATGACAAAAATGACAAAAATGACAAAAATGACAAAAATGACAAAAATGACAAAAATGACAAAATGACAAATGACAAAAATGACAAAAATGACAAAAATGACAAAAATGACAAAAATGACAAAAATGACAAAAATGACAAAAATGACAAAAATGACAAAAATGACAAAAATGACAAAAATGACAAAAATGACAAAAATGACAAAAATGACAAAAATGACAAAAATGACAAAAATGACAAAAATGAAATAACAAAAATGACAAAAATGAAATAACAAAAATGACAAAAATGACAAAAATGACAAAAATGACAAAAATGAAATGACAAAAATGACAAAAATGACAAAAATGACAAAAATGACAAAAATGACAAAAATGACAAAAATGACAGAAATGACAAAAATGACAAAAATGACAAAAATGACAAAAATGACAAAAATGACAAAAATGACAAAAATGACAAAAATGACAAAAATGACAAAAATGACAAAAATGACAAAAATGACAAAAATGACAAAAATGACAAAAATGACAAAAATGACAAAAATGACAAAAATGACAAAAATGACAAAAATGACAAAAATGACAAAAATGATAAAAATGACAAAAATGACAAAAATGACAAAAATGACAAAAATGACAAAAGTGACAAAAATGACAAAAATGACAAAAATGACAAAAATGACAAAAATGACAAAAATGACAAAAATGACAAAAATAACAAAACTAACAAAAATAACAAAAATGACAAAAATGACAAAAATGACAAAAATGACAAAAATGACAAAAATGACAAAAATGACAAAAATGACAAAAATGACAAAAATGACAAAAATGACAAAAATGACAAAAATGACAAAAATGACAAAAATGACAAAAATGACAAAAATGACAAAAATGACAAAAATGACAAAAATGACAAAAATGACAAAAATGACAAAAATGACAAAAATGACAAAAATGACAAAAATGACAAAAATGACAAAAATGACAAAAATGACAAAAATGACAAAAATGACAAAAATGACAAAGATGACAAAAATGACAAAAATGACAAAAATGACAAAAATGACAAAAATGACAAAAATGACAAAAATGACAAAAATGACAAAAACGACAAAAATGACAAAAATGACAAAAATGAAATGACAAAAATGACAAAAATGACAAAAATGACAAAAATGGCAAAAGTGACAAAAATGACAAAAATGACAAAAATGACAAAAATGACAAAAATAACAAAAATGACAAAAATGACAAAAATGACAAAAATGACAAAAATGACAAAAATGACAAAAATGACAAAAATGACAAAAATGACAAAAATGACAAAAATGACAAAAATGACAAAAATGACAAAAATGACAAAATGACAAAAATGACAAAAATGACAAAAATGACAAAAATGACAAAAATGACAAAAATGACAAAAATGACAAAAATGACAAAAATGACAAAAATGACAAAAATGACAAAAATGACAAAAATGACAAAAATGACAAAAATGACAAAAATGACAAAATGACAAAAATGACAAAAATGACAAAAATGACAAAAATGACAAAAATGACAAAAATGACAAAAATGACAAAAATGACAAAAATGACAAAAATGACAAAAATGACAAAAATGACAAAAATGACAAAAGTGACAAAAATGACAAAAATGACAAAAATGACAAAAATGACAAAAGTGACAAAAATGACAAAAATGACAAAAATGACAAAAATGACAAAAATGACAAAAGTGACAAAAATGACAAAAATGACAAAAATGACAAAAATGACAAAAATGACAAAAATGACAAAAATGACAAAAATGACAATGACAAAAATGACAAAAATGACAAAAATGACAAAAATGACAAAAATGACAAAAATGACAAAAATGACAAAAATGACAAAAATGACAAAAATGACAAAAATGACAAAAATGACAAAAATGACAAAAATGACAAAAATAACAAAACTAACAAAAATAACAAAAATGACAAAAATGACAAAAATGACAAAAATGACAAAAATGACAAAAATGACAAAAATGACAAAAATGACAAAAATGACAAAAATGACAAAAATGACAAAAATGACAAAAATGACAAAAATGACAAAAATGACAAAAATGACAAAAATGAAATGACAAAAATGACAAAAATGACAAAAATGACAAAAATGACAAAAATGGCAAAAGTGACAAAAATGACAAAAATGACAAAAATGACAAAAATGACAAAAATAACAAAAATGACAAAAATGACAAAAATGACAAAAATGACAAAAATGACAAAAATGACAAAAATGACAAAAATGACAAAAATGACAAAAATGACAAAAATGACAAAAATGACAAAAATGACAAAAATGACAAAAATGACAAAAATGACAAAAATGACAAAAATGACAAAAATGACAAAAATGACAAAAATGACAAAAATGACAAAAATGACAAAAATGACAAAAATGACAAAAATGACAAAAATGATAAAAATGACAAAAATGACAAAAATGACAAAAATGACAAAAATGACAAAAATGACAAAAATGACAAAAATGACAAAAATGACAAAAATGACAAAAATGACAAAAATGACAAAAATGACAAAAATGACAAAAATGACAAAAATGACAAAAATGACAAAAATGACAAAAATGACAAAAATGACAAAAATGACAAAAATGACAAAAATGACAAAAATGACAAAAATGACAAAAATGACAAAAATGACAAAAATGACAAAAATGACAAAAATGACAAAAATGACAAAAATGACAAAAATGACAAAAATGACAAAAATGACAAAAATGACAAAAATGACAAAAATGACAAAAATGACAAAAATGACAAAAATGACAAAAATGACAAAAATGACAAAAATGACAAAAATGACAAAAATGACAAAAATGACAAAAATGACAAAAATGACAAAAATGACAAAAATGACAAAAATGACAAAAATGAAAAAAATGACAAAAATGACAAAAATGGCAAAAATGGCAAAAATGACAAAACTGACAAAAATGACAAAAATGACAAAAATAACAAAACTAACAAAAATAACAAAAATGACAAAAATGACAAAAATGACAAAAATGACAAAAATGACAAAAATGACAAAAATGACAAAAATGAACAAAAATGACAAAAATGACAAAAATGACAAAAATGACAAAAATGACAAAAATGACAAAAATGACAAAAATGACAAAAATGACAAAAATGACAAAAATGACAAAAATGACAAAAATGACAAAAATGACAAAAATGACAAAAATGACAAAAATGACAAAAATGACAAAAATGACAAAAATGACAAAAATGACAAAAATGACAAAAATGACAAAAATGACAAAAATGACAAAAATGACAAAAATGACAAAAATGACAAAAATGACAAAAATGACAAAAATGACAAAAATGACAAAAATGACAAAAATGACAAAAATGACAAAAATGACAAAAATGACAAAAATGACAAAAATGACAAAAAAGACAAAAATGACAAAAATGACAAAAATGACAAAAATGACAAAAATGACAAAAATGACAAAAATGACAAAAATGACAAAAATGACAAAAATGACAAAAATGACAAAAATGACAAAAATGACAAAAATGACAAAAATGACAAAAATGACAAAAATGACAAAAATGACAAAAATGACAAAAATGACAAAAATGACAAAAATGACAAAAATGACAAAAATGACAAAAATGACAAAAATGACAAAAATGACAAAAATGACAAAAATGACAAAAATGACAAAAATGACAAAAATGACAAAAATGACAAAAATGACAAAAATGACAAAAATGACAAAAATGACAAAAATGACAAAAATGACAAAACTGACAAAACTGACAAAACTGACAAAAATGACAAAAATGACAAAAATGACAAAAATGACAAAAATAACAAAACTAACAAAAATAACAAAAATGACAAAAATGACAAAAATGACAAAAATGACAAAAATGACAAAAATGACAAAAATGACAAAAATGACAAAAATGACAAAAATGACAAAAATGACAAATTGACAAAAATGACAAAAATGACAAAAATGACAAAAATGACAAAAATGAAATGACAAAAATGACAAAAATGACAAAAATGACAAAAATGACCAAAATGGCAAAAGTGACAAAAATGACAAAAATGACAAAAATGACAAAAATGACAAAAATGACAAAAATGACAAAAATGACAAAAATGACAAAAATGACAAAAATGACAAAAATGACAAAAATGACAAAAATGACAAAAATGACAAAAATGACAAAAATGACAAAAATGACAAAAATGACAAAAATGACAAAAATGACAAAAATGACAAAAATGACAAAAATGACAAAAATGACAAAAATGACAAAAATGACAAAAATGACAAAAATGACAAAAATGACAAAAATGACAAAAGTGACAAAAATGACAAAAATGACAAAAATGACAAAAATGAC
The DNA here is from genome assembly GCF_029784155.1 of Uranotaenia lowii. NCBI lineage: Eukaryota > Metazoa > Arthropoda > Insecta > Diptera > Culicidae > Uranotaenia > Uranotaenia lowii. The sequence goes on from NC_073692.1 coordinate 411,538,843, forward strand.
AAAAATGACAAAAATGACAAAAATGACAAAAATGACAAAAATGACAAAACTGACAAAAATGACAAAAATGACAAAAATGACAAAAATGACAAAAATGACAAAAATGACAAAAATGACAAAAATGACAAAAATGACAAAAATGACAAAAATGACAAAAATGACAAAAATGACAAAAATGACAAAAATGACAAAAATGACAAAAATGACAAAAATGACAAAAATGACAAAAATGACAAAAATGACAAAAACGACAAAAATGACAAAAATGACAAAAATGACAAAAATGACAAAAATGACAAAAATTACAAAAATGATAAAAATGACAAAAATGACAAAAATGACAAAAATGACAAAAATGACAAAAATGACAAAAATGACAAAAATGACAAAAATGACAAAAATGACAAAAATGACAAAAATGACAAAAATGACAAAAATGACAAAAATTACAAAAATGACAAAAATGACAAAAATGACAAAAGTGACAAAAATGACAAAAATGACAAAAATGACAAAAATGACAAAAATGACAAAAATGACAAAAATGACAAAAATGACAAAAATGACAAAAATGACAAAAATGACAAAAATGACAAAAATGACAAAAATGACAAAAATGACAAAAATGACAAAAATGACAAAAATGACAAAAATGACAAAAATGACAAAAATGACAAAAAAGACAAAAATGACAAAAATGACAAAAATGACAAAAATGACAAAAAATGACAAAAATGACAAAAATGACAAAAATGAAAAAAATGACAAAAATGACAAAAATGGCAAAAATGGCAAAAATGACAAAACTGACAAGAATGACAAAAATGACAAAAATGACAAAAATGACAAAAATGACAAAAATAACAAAACTAACAAAAATAACAAAAATGACAAAAATGACAAAAATGACAAAAATGACAAAAATGACAAAAATGACAAAAATGACAAAAATGACAAAAATGACAAAAATGACAAAAATGACAAAAATGACAAAAATGACAAAAATGACAAAAATGACAAAAAAGACAAAAATGACAAAAATGACAAAAATGACAAAAATGACAAAAATGACAAAAATGACAAAAATGACAAAAATGACAAAAATGACAAAAATGACAAAAATGACAAAAATGACAAAAATGACAAAAATGACAAAAATGACAAAAATGACAAAAATGACAAAAATGACAAAAATGACAAAAATGACAAAAATGACAAAAATGACAAAAATGACAAAAATGACAAAAATGACAAAAATGACAAAAATGACAAAAATGACAAAAATGACAAAAATGACAAAAATGACAAAAATGACAAAAATGACAAAAATGACAAAAATGACAAAAATGACAAAAATGACAAAAATGACAAAAATGACAAAAATGACAAAAATGACAAAAATGACAAAAATGACAAAAATGACAAAAATGACAAAAATGACAAAAATGACAAAAATGACAAAAATGACAAAAATGACAAAAATGACAAAAATGACAAAAATGACAAAAATGACAAAAATGACAAAAATGACAAAAATGACAAAAATGACAAAAATGACAAAAATGACAAAAATGACAAAAATGACAAAAATGACAAAAATGACAAAAATGACAAAAATGACAAAAATGACAAAAATGACAAAAATGACAAAAATGACAAAAATGACAAAAATGACAAAAATGACAAAAATGACAAAAATGACAAAAATGACAAAAATGACAAAAATGACAAAAATGACAAAAATGACAAAAATGACAAAAATGACAAAAATGACAAAAATGACAAAAATGACAAAAATGACAAAAATGACAAAAATGACAAAAATGACAAAAATGACAAAAATGACAAAAATGACAAAAATGACAAAAATGACAAAAATGACAAAAATGACAAAAATGACAAAAATGACAAAAATGACAAAAATGACAAAAATTACAAAAATTACAAAAATTACAAAAATTACAAAAATTACAAAAATTACAAAAATTACAAAAATGACAAAAATGACAAAAATGACAAAAATGACAAAAATGACAAAAATTACAAAAATGACAAAAATGACAAAAATGACAAAAATTACAAAAATTACAAAAATTACAAAAATTACAAAAATTACAAAAATTACAAAAATGACAAAAATGACAAAAATGACAAAAAATACGAAAATGATTAAAAAAATTTAAATTATATTCACATTTCAGTCTATGAAAACTTAAATGAACCATTTATTTTATTAATTTCCAGCACTTCATGGCATTAATCATAATCAGCGTCATCGAATTCTGGAGAGAAGTTTTCACATTATATCTATCAAGTCAAACAGTACACAGTTGGTTTAATGTTGACATTTCATCAGCTTGACAAGTCCAGGGAAATTACATCACAGAAACGTTCATTCACAACTGTTGTTATGTTGATAGATTTCTGTTGTTCACTCTCTTTTAAAGTAAGTAATCATATTTTTTTTTTGAGATATTATTTCACGTTCACTTGTCAACTGCATTAACCGACTGTAAAACTCTTAATGAATCAATAAAAAAAACCACGTCATAGTAAGCCATGCGTTTACACACCGGAAAACAACAACGTAGGTCGTTTCAGTTCCGGCATTTCCCAACCATCAACAATGGCGATGACGTTTCATTCAGGTAGGTATGTAGCAGGGCGATATAGTTGTATAGTTAATCTACTAATTTAATGTCTCGTAAACTAGTTGAGGATCTGAATGACGGACGGCATCAGAGACAACAATAGGGCGACCCCCCCCCCCCCCCCTTTTCTTCCTCGTTGGTGACGAACACGTGGTCTTTTGCGTCTAGTTTAGTCACGCAGCAGCAGACTTGTTGGCTTCCGAATTAAAAAACGAAACAAATCGGTATCATCCGTACTTCGTGGCTTCACCTAGCTGAGTTGGTTGTTGTTGTTGTTGCGGGTGGTGACAAAGACCTATCTTCTGCCTCAGTCTATGGAACAGACAAAAGGTCTTCCCCCGGAGATCGATCGTTGTTGAAAACCCACCTAGGTTTTTCATTTTTTTATTCCGTCATCACCGCCACACCAGACAATGGGAACACAGCTGATTCAACAACGTGGCGTGGCGTAGAAGCCGCGGTGTGTGGATTGTTTTGTTGCTGATGAAGTTGGGGAAGAGTGGACAATTTATCTCGTTCACATTTGCTTACTCAGCTAGGAATGGGGAAGGCGGAATTTTATTTTTCTACCGGGTTGCATTCTTTTGCCCCGATCGGTGTCTGTTTACCAACTGACTGCCACGGCCGGTTCATGACCAGTTGCTGGCTGCTGTACAAAGAAATGCAGATGACCACAACCCGGACGGACGACTCGGAGGATCTCGGCTCGGTGATTGAACCCGGAATAAGATGAATGGGTTTTTTTTCTTAGGTGTGTGACATCGGAACAGAACCAGTCGGTGGTAAATAAAAACTGCAACGACAGATCTTGACATAGAGACAGGTCTCCGGCAAAGTTTCATTGTCTTACTATTTTTACGTCAAAGTATCAGCACAGAGTTTAATTGTTTAGAATATGAAAATGACCATTGTGGATATTATTAGCATTACGCCTACACGAGTTTTAAGCCTCCTTGTTTCGTGGTTCGATCAGGATTCGAAATCTTGGATCAGGATTTAAATCTGAGATCCATGATCAGGACCAAAAACCAAGAACCGCATTAAAGCTTAGTTCTTTTAGAAATGGGACACTTTCTATTGCTAATAGCTCGATTACTAGTAATCGGACATTCAAAATTTTGACAGCATTTTGTTGCCTGTAAAAAGTAATATCCGACCTATTTTTTTTTCAAAATTTATAATTTACGCGTTTTTGAGATATTTACGATGCAAGAGAAATAGGAAAAAATAAATTTGCACAGATTCATTCAAAATCCATCATTATCAAATAGATAGCCGACAAAACCGTTGATTATTCAAAGAACTACTGTGTGTGATGGTGGAAAAGTATTAAAATACTGTCAAAAATGTCCACAAAGTTCAAATCAACCATTGGAGTGAAGCATATGATCGGCAACTTCGGCTAAGGGTCATCAGGAAAGTCAAGTCTCACACCAGCATTTTCAATTTTCAATAAGCGAAAAACTAAGAGTAGATCGCTGAAATTTCCAAAAAAAAAATTCTCCGATAAGCTGAAAGTGTTGCCTCTTAACGAGTCATTCAAACCTAACCTCAAACAAAAAATGTTTGCTAGATCCACAGATCGTAAGCTGTATATCTGGTTCCGAGGTTATGGGACAGATGATTTCTGATGAACGACAAAACTTATGAAATACCCTATTTTAAACAAATTCCAGCGTTTGAATCCTATACCACTTCCGCTCGTGGCAAGGTCCCGAGTATAATAAAGTATGTATTTGCTTATTATTTTGTATAAAATAAAATGATTTGCCAATATTCTGCTCCTGTGGAAATAAACAACAATTTTCAAAACGAAAACTATGGTTTTCACTCTTTTCAAAAGCCTAATAAGAGTAATCTTTTATGTACCGTTTGCAACCTACGATCTATACTAACCGATTATACTTTAAGTTCAATCTCCTCATGGTTTTATTTCGTTATTGCCAGATTTTGCCAGCAGAAATTCCATTGAAAACGCTCAAAAAGTGGCTCAAAAATAATCAAATTTGTTAATTTCGAAACAGCTATATCCACTAAAGTGGCCTCAGTTTCTTTCAAAAGAGAATTTTTGGTCCGAAAAGTATCAGAAATTGAAGGAGGGGGATGTAGCCACCTAAAATACAGATTAAACGAAGTATTAGTTTAAAAAACTGATCATTATCATGACTGAAAAAAGTGTGCGCTGGCCGAAGGGAGGCACCAAGAATAAAGTAGAATTTATTCTTACAAAAAAACGATAAATATTTTTTTCAAATTTTTTCATGAATTACCATAAGATTACCTTCATTTCCTTCATAGAAAGTATTCAGATCAAACGAAAGATTTTTGAGATATACGCATTCGTAACTGTCCCATTTCTAAAAGAACTAAGCTTTAAGTACTCGGAATACGGCATGATTATCAAGATCAAAGGTCTGAGATCAAAATAAGAATCAGAATACGGGATCAGGATACAGGATAAAGGATCAAAGCCTAGGATCCAGATTTACGATAAAATAGTGGGTCAGGACTCCAGATTCAGTATCAAGTTCAGGACCTAGATCGAGATCAAGTGTACAATAATCGAGATCAGGATCAGTATGGGAAAACGGGAGCATAATCCCAAATAAGCAAGAAATCGAGATCATGGTTCGAAATCTGGGATATGGTGCCAAATTGAAAATCGGAATCGTTACAAATGTAATTAAAGTGTTTTTGGAATGTTTGTCGACAGCCAGGAAATCTGCATCGGGGGAAAATCGAAAATCGGAAGCCGCTGAGACGACAAAGAGAGTTGCCGGTAGTTTGAGGCGAAACCCTAACCTCTCTCTCCGAGATGCCGCAAATAAGCTGGGTGTATCGTCTACAACCGTGCATCGAGCCAAAAAATGAGCCGGACTATCGACTTACAAGAAGGAAGGGACTCCAAATCGCAATGATAAACAAAATACAACGGCCAAAGCACGATCCCGGAAGCTGAACACGACGATGCTGACCAAGTTTGACTGCGTGGTAATGGACGACGAAACCTACGTCAAAGCCGACTACAAGCAGCTTCCGGGACAGGAGTTTTATACGGCAAAAGGAAGGGGAAAGGTAGCAGATATTTTCAAGGACATGAAACTGTCAAAGTTCGCGAAGAAATATCTGGTTTGGTACCTGTGGCTTGAAAACAGCATTTTCATAGCTTCCGGGACTCTCAACCAAGAAATTTACGTGAAAGAGTGTTTGAACAAACGTCTGCTGCCTTTCCTAAAGAAACACGGTTGTTCCGTACTGTTTTGGCCCGATTTGGCAAGATGCCATGGAGTGGTACGCCGCCAACAACGTGCAGGTGGTTCCCAAGGACAAGAACCCTTCCAACACGCCAGAGCTCCGCCCAATTGAGAAATACTGGGTTATTGTCAAGTGGAACCTAAAGAAGGCCAAAAAACTGCTAAGGACGAGCAGCAGTTCAAGGCAAACTGGCTTTCTGCGGCGAAGAAAGTGGACAAGGTGGCTGAACAAAATCTGATGGCAGGGGTTAAGCGTAATGCCCGGCAATTCGGATTTGGAAAAGCGGAAGCCTAACTGAATATTTTTCCTGAATTTTATACTAATTAAATCACTAATCACTAATCACTAATCGTACTTCCACAGCCAGAACTTAAGTCTGAGTCCCGAAGAATAATAAAAACATGTTATTATTCATCTTGTCTTTGTTCATGCTTTTAATTATGTTAACATAGAAACATTAAAATAATGAAAAACATAAAATGGTTGGGACTACTGTGGAGCAGAGAACGCAGAGACGTCTGGAACAAGGAAAAGGAAGAAGCGTGGACCACCAGTACCATACGCTCCGAGGGTCATTGCGGTGGAAGCACGAGCTAAAAAAGTGCTCCTTGTTGATAATGGAACCTACGAAAACCTATTCTTCAACGGCTGGAAATGAGTTATTTTGTACACAGAAATCTTTAAACAAGGTTTATTATCATATCATCAGCAGGCAAGGTCAATCATCTGGAAAACTTAAAATCATTTAGTATTAAAAATGATGATTTTTTCATTGATTTCTGTGTACCATCATTTCTGGTCATCGACCAAGGATAAAGCGTCTTTACTCGCTCTTGAAAGTAAAAAAGAACAAAAAAAACATTAATAGAACCAAAAACCTTTCGAGGTCTTTGAGAGCTCAAAAGGTTTATATAATAATTTAAGTTAGAAACAAAAGTATCTTACTTGTTGTTTTTTTCTGTAAGTTCAGTAAAGTTCAAAGTAAATTCATTAAAATCAGACCCATCAAAAACACCCATCAGACCCATTCTGAACACAAAGAACAAGTTAAAGCATTCCGTTCAAATTGGAAAAGTAAAATTGTTATAATAGGATTATATAAACGGCATCTTAGAAATATTTGTTTAAAAAAGTTTTAATAACCTTACTTTTAATGATACTTATCTTAGTGCAGCTACCTCCCACAAAACTTCATTGGTTCTTCAGACAATGTCGTCGAAAAAAATCGAAGCATGCCTTTAACCTCCGTTGGCAATCAAAGGACAAGCGTGCGGTAAACACATTTCATGCGAAGGAAACAAAACAACGCACTACCCAAAGTCACCATGAGTTCATTATTTTCAGCAGTTTATATCCGAACACTCAGATTTTTAAATATACGCCTGCACAGATGTTTTCCGTCTGTTGAAACAATATTGGATACAATCGTACATTCCCCTCAATTGCACAACACTTTGTTTTCAAGAAACGAAATCGATGCACAAACTTCAAATCACAAAACCACTATTTTAGCATAAGCCTAACACAACTAATGCAACCCGTTCCCGATCATACGGCGATAGTATTTTTCGCGAATACAACTGATAGTTTCACTTGAAAACTGCAAATTTTCCAGAAAAAAATAACGAAAAAAACACGTTCCTGGCTGTAATCAGATAACAAAAACCACAATCCACACGTTCAGCTACTGTTTTCATGTCATTAAATGTGATTAAATATATTTCACCGGTGGAAACTTTTACACTTTATCCTAGCCTTCACTTTGATGCACTTTTAAACGATTTTATTTCCATTTTTCGATTTTAAATTTAGTATTTTAAAGAATTTTCGCGGACAAAGAGAAAAACGCGTGTGGTCGGCAATAGGCATCGCCTACTCTAATCACTAATCACTAATCGTACTTCCATAGCCAGAACTTATGTCTGAGTCCCACAGAATAATAAAGTGTTTTATTATTCCTCTTTTCTTTGTTCATGTTTTTAATCATTTTAACATCAAAACATTAAAATGATCAAAAACATAAAGTGGTTGGGCCTACCATGGAGCAGAGAACGCAGAGACATCTGGAACACAGGAACAGGAAGAAACGTGGACCACCAGTACCATACACACTAAGATTTCAAATATTCCGCTCGGGACCACGATTCTCTGAATTACAGGAAAACGGCTCAAAATGACACTTGAACTGTCAAAAACAAGAGGTTTTCCTGTAGCACTGGGAGACAGCTAAACGATTTTCGTAGCACTCAATTTCTCCCGAAATTCGAAAGAACTCTGCTTCGAGTGCTCAGGAGCTCGAAAAATCTCAAGGCAACAATCGCCTGTATCACTGTTCAAATGACACGTGTTTTAATGTTTTTTTTTTCGGTCCCTTTGGTTGTTCGTTTTTTTTAAGCCAAGCGAACTTGACCGGTTAGAAGCGTGGGGACAAATCCATGCAACAAGAGCCACCATAGGAACTGCCCATGTCTACGAGGGAGAGAAGTATAAAACAAGTAAGTTTTTTCAGATACTTTCAAGGCTTTTATTGATGCTCATTTGTCTATTTTGCTTCCCCAGATATGGCCGAAATAAGTAATGAAGTCGCCGAATACAAACAGCAGGAGCTGCTCGAATCGTTTTCGCCAAAGGGTCGACGAAGATGGCGCCTGATTTTTGCTCTGAAACATCATCAGCTACAAATGAACAGACTGCACTAATATGAATAGTGATGTATTTGAATTATGGTAATGGTATGAGGTAATAAAACATAAGCTTAAAAAAATATTTGCGATTATTTTTCTTAAAAATAAATAACCTGAACTGTATGTATAATTTGGAAAGAAACAGTCTTGAGCTTACAGGATAATATGGAAAAAGTCCCTGAAAGTCACAGGGGAAAACCGTTTCGAACATACGGGGCAATTTGACAGTTGTTTTCCTGTAGTGTTTTGCTGTCCTGAAATCGTCCTGTAATTTCAGCTGTTGAAAATACAGGACGAAATCGTCCCGACCACAGGAGAAAAGATTAAGTGTGTACGTTTCAAATGGGCAGTATCGTTGGAAGCATGCTAAGAAAAATGCTCCTTGATGAAGAAACCATGTGAAATGTAAAGTAGCTTTGTCAATCGATTGGACTTTTCGAAGTGGCTGGTTATTTTGTAGTTATTTTGTATACAGAAATCATAAAACTTAAGAATAGGAGCATTTTGCAGAAATGATGTAAAAAATTAAAGTATTGGAAATGGTTTAGCTGTTATTTTGCCTGAACTGTTTTGGATTTCTGTGTTTCATTTCTGGTCATCGACCTAGGATATAGCGCTTTTACTCGCTCTTGAAAATAAAAAGAGAAACAGAAAATATGATTACTTCACAAAACCTTTCGAGGTCTGTTTAGAGCTCGAGAGGTCCTTTAAAAAATTTCATTTCATTTAACATATATCTAAGTAAATATTTTTTAGTAATAAAATCAAGTTTTTTCGAACCACAATTGAAAAACTCCCACTTCATTTTTTAACTGATCTACTAAGAACCTTATACAAATTTTCAAAATGGATATATGATAATTCTCAAGGATACTTAGCTTTGCGGGGCTTCAATATTCAACCCTCAGTTGTTTTTCAAAGAACACATTTTCCATTTGAAAATCAAGATTAATTGTGGTGCAGCACCATAAAAAGCATCACATGTGGGGGAAAACTGCAAAAAAACACTTCACTGATGGTATGAATTATTTTCACCCAAACCACACCAAACATATTTTGCCTTTCAGAGCTAATATGGACTTGAATTGGAAACTTTTTTCTTTAAGCGATTCCTTGTAACAAGCCCACTTTCCTACTTAGCACAAGCCATTTTCATTTTTTCAAATCTTGTTTTCTCATTTTCAACCACAACACTAAAAAGTAAAACTCCGACCAGAGTTTCCTTCACAATTGTTGGGGTCCGGTTCCCAGCGAAGCTCCAGAAAGGACAAATTAAACACCAGAGAAGCGCTAACAATTCTCTTTCAGCTGCTCATGATTATGCTGAATTCTTGCCTTTTTTCATCATATTTCGGTTATGGTTCTTTTAAAACATTTTCTATTTATCACCAAAACACACAAATTTCCGAAAATTATTACGAGCGAAAAAAAAACGCGTGCGTTTGCCTTTGCTCAACGCCTACTTCCCGGCAATAGGCATCGCCTACTCTTCTCTTGAATTTTATACTAATTAAACTTGAAAAAGAAATTTAATTTGATTTTTTAAATAAACAATTTCACCAATTTACACGCGTTTTTCCTTCGACCAAATTTCGACCGTATCACCCTAAACGAGTAGAAGTCGAATTTTGCTATCTGACGCCATCTTGAAAGAGGAATTTCTCTATCAGACGCCATCTTGAAATCCAAGATGGCGACTTTCGCTGAACCTTAAAATGCTGTAAATAACTAAAAATTGCATGAAACAAACTATGGGTATTGGCTGAAGGGCTAAACTAGAAAAGTCATATTTCGCTATCAGGTGCATCTCGAAATCCAAGATGGCGGCTTCCACTCAATTTTAAAATGCTGTTAATCACTAAGAGCAAGTTCACTGAAAAAAAAGTGGTAGAAATTTTGACACTCACGGCACATTTTGAAAATTTCTCCATGCGAAAACATTTTCAAGATCTGTGGACTTCTAGTTTTTTTACAACACGTGTTGTATTTTCGCATGCTGTGATGCAAAAATAGCAATATTTCTATCACATACGGCTGAAATAGAAACAGTGTTGTAAAAAAATACAACGCCCCAAGATCTTGAAAACATTTTTGCATGGTAAAATTTTCAAAATGTCAAAATTTCTACCACTTTTTCCCAACACCAGTGAACTGCTCTAAAAATCGCATGAAACTCCCAAAATATGGGTATTGGGTGAAAGGACCAAACGAGTAGAAGTCGAAGTTTGCTATCAAACGCCATCTTGAAATCCAATATGGCAGCTTCCACTGTTCAAGTTCAGTGATTTAAATCACTGAAAACCGCATGAAATCACCACATTATGGGTATTGAGTGAAAGGACTAAACTAGAAGAAGTCGAATTTTGCTATCTGACGCCATCATCAATTCAAAATGGTGACTTTCGCTATTCTTTTCAAAGCTGTAAATAACTGAAAATCTCATGATACATCCACAATACGGGGTATTGGGTGAAAGGGCAACACAATTATAAGTCGAATTTCGTTGTCCGACGCCATCTTGAAAGCCAAGATGGCGGCTGTCGCTCAACTTGAAAATACTATATATGACTGATAATCGCATAAAACCCCAACAATATGAGTATTAGTTCAATATTTTATTATGTTTCTGATGCATTTAGCACTTTTCTGGTTTTGTTTATAGTTTTGGATTTTTTTGCCATATTTGCTATTTATGTCATTCTATTATGCAACATGTGCCACATGTGCCAAATTGGCTGTTGCCAAAATCGAATGTTGCGAACGGGGTCTGTATTGTGGTGGTTTTATGGGATTTTCAGTCACTTACAGCATTTCAGAGAAACGCGAAAAGAGATATTCGACTTCTATCGTTTAGCCTTTTTAACAATACAATATATTTTGGGGGTTTCATGCTTTATTCATTCATTTACAGTATTTTTAAGTGCTGCTGAAGCCACCATCTTGGATTTCAAGATAGCGCCAGAATGCAAAAATCAACTTCTTATAGCTTATCCCAATTAACAAATATCCATATTTTGGAGGTTTCATCCGATATGCAATTAATTGTAGCATTTTTAAAGTTTACCGAAAGCCGTCATCTTGGATTTCAAGATGGCGTCAGATAGCGAAATTCGACTTCTACTCGTTTAGCCCTTTTACCTAATACCAATATTGTTTGGGTTTCATGTCCTTTTAAGTCAAGGTTGTCTTTTTGTGGCCCGCGAAGCTTTTTCCGGAATGACTACATTTAAATCTTAGATCTTTAGATTCTTTACCATTTTGAGATAAAGTTTATCAAAATCTGTAACAATTTTTGAAGAATTCGAAAAAAAAGTTGGAGAAAAAACTGTAGATATACTTTTAATTTTCTAATATTTGATACATGAACATACCTTCGAGTAACAGATGTGTATTGCGATGAAGTTTCCTTATTTGATTGCTTCTTACCTGTTCTGGAACGAAGGAACTCCGTTTGAACCACTCTAACATCAGAAAAGGCTCAGTAGAAACATGGCGATGCTGCGCGCATTAACGGCGGTAATGCGCGCCAAAATCATCGGTTTTCCTCGGACACGAAGAGGTTTTTCCGAAGGATCGAGCCACCGTCGATCCTTGAATCGGTCTCTTTTTCCAACCAACCACCATCGGAGACGGTAAAAAGTCAGAGGCCTGAGCGGCAAGTCAGAGGCCAGAATGTCCAAAGTCAGAGGTCCAAAAGGGACCATAGTTTGTGTCAGATGTCGATATAATTGTAATTAGTCTAAGTTGTTTCAAGTTCGGTAAAATACAGTCCACTTTTTGTAATGTTGTTTGAATGAGTGCGGTTTTATTTATTCACGGAATATCTGATGCTATCAATCCTGCCATCAGGGGCGATCCTGAACATTACCATTATACTTAAAGCGAGAAGAGCTCCTTATTAAAGTTTGCCAGATTGCCTGGTTTTATCAGGGTTTGTTTAAAAATTAACATTAAAGGTATTTATGAAGCCTAGAAAACGATTCAAAACCTGCTGTTGAGTGTTGATTTTTGATGAGTTATTCTCGTTATATTTGTCCGACCGGATACGTGCTGAAAATATTCTGGCAATCTCATTATAAATGGATGCATGACACCAGTTTGAATATTGACTCGTTTTTAAAAGCGGATAGAATAATAGGATATTTTCATAAAAAAAAACTTCTAAAAAATTCAGTATGATGCTATACCAAATATCGAAACACATTTATTTACAAATTCAACAATCAATTTGCCAAATTGTAGTATTTTAAGCAGTTTAGGGCGAAGAATTTACTGCATTTGTCAGCTTCCATTGAAACCAACGATTTTTTTTCTGTTAATATCATGGGAAAAAGATACATTATATGACAATTTGGGAAAGATGTCTTCAGATTTTGGCCCAATTTAAAATTTGCTCATTTTTGCAGACGGTAGCATTCAACAGTTTTTGCAGCTTATTTACAGGGTGACAAAAAAGTCCGGTCACACAGGAAAATCTCAGTATTTCAAAAAATAAGAAGAAAATCTGAATCTGGCTTTCAAAGCTATATTCAGTAACTCATGAAGATACTTTACAGACGATATCTCGGAATTACACCACCTTTCTCTGATCGAATCAGCTTCAGACGTCTCGGAAAGTCGTCGCAAGCGGCGCGCAAGTGCTCCATCGGCATCTCGTCCCAGATTTCCTTGACAAATCGCTTGAATTGCTCCAAATTTGTTATTTCATAGTCGTTCAGCTTCGACATCATGTATCCTTAAACGAAATAATCCAGTGAATTCAGATCCGGAGACGACGGAGGCCATCCATTCTTCGAAATAAAATCGGTCAAGTTTTCCTCACATCACGCCTGAAAAACCTTTGCGGTGTGGGATGGGGCGCCATCTTGCTGGAAGCAGTAGTAATCGTCTTCAAACAATAGTTCAGCTTGAGGCACAACATTTTTCTTCAAAACCGTGCTCAGGTAGTACGCTGCGTTGATTTTGACCCCTTTATCGATAAAAATAAGAGGCAGTTTACCTCTCTTGCAAATGTCTCCCCAAACCATCACTGACGTCTTATTTTGGAACCGGGAAACGTTCAGCTTGTCCGCAGGAGCTTGCTGGAGGCTCACACTCCAAACTCTATCATTTTGGCGATTGACTGTTTGCTCCAAAACGAACAGCTTCTCGTCCGAAAAATAATCTCGTCATCATAACTGCTGTTCTTAACTCTGCCATGGCTCACAACTCAATGCAAACAAACTGCACAGAAACGAAACTCTGCCACTTTGGGCAGCAAAGTTAGCCCTTTCATTTGACATATAGATGGCACCAGAGAGATGCAACGTGTTGTCTACAGGCGACCCCAAAAAAGTGTGACAGGACTTTTTTGTCACCCTGTATAATTTGCAAATATATATACACTACTGACTGTTATAATTTTTTTTCCTTTGAAAATTATGTGCCATGTTATAATATTTGTTGAAAATTACTAAGTTCTGAGGATTTCAAATAAAGTTTTTTTTTACGGAAAAATCTTGTATCAAATACCTCAGAAAATATTAATTTTGAAATCTGCAAAATATCATGCGTTTTGATATAGCAAAAATAAACATATTTTGTAATCTTATGGAAAATTTAAGGAAGCTTGTCCAACCCGTCATATTTTAAAATTGTCACCATATCGATGATTCGTAAAAGTTCAAAACCACTGAAAACCTTTGTTATTATTATTGTGTTAAAACAATTATTTTACTATATTAAGTTTCAAATTTGCCGTCACGATCAAAATTATATCTTAGATTACTTTTTTAAAATTGTTTTCAAACCATGATTATTAACCTGTGCGAATTGTTGAAAAAAAAAATAAAACACGCTCTCAAAAACCTAAATTTAAAAAATGGTCAAGATCTCCTCTGTTTTAACATGTTGTAGTTTAAAATTATCATTTTATTAAAGTATATCGCCATTTTTGCCAAGCAAGATATATTTCAAGTCAAGCAAATCTTGAGAGTCTCGGAGTTTAGTGAGTAGTTCCAATGATATAGGAGTAAGTTCATCTGGAATATATTTGAAGATCTACCATTTATGGAGATAATAATTTGGTCTGAAAAACGAGCTCTCAATAATTTTCCAAATTATTTTTCAAATGAATCCAAGTAAATAGAAACAGTAGAAACCTGAAAACTAAAATTATTTTATTATATCGTCATTTAAAATCAATTATTCATTTATTCCCTTCGAAATTTCAAAAAAAAAAATGGTGGTGTGGCCCGCCAACCTATCTCATCTCCAAAATGTGACCCGCCTGTTGAAAATGTTGGCCACCCATGGTGTAAACTGTAAAGCAACAAATTCTTCCTAATATTTGAGCCCCTTCACTCAATACTCATATTGTAAAGATAATCATACCACTTCCGGTGATTTCAAGTTTTCAGAGATTTTTATATATTTTTTTTATTTTAACTCAAAACCAACACACATAACTTATCAAAAATGTGTAAAAATGGGAGTTCTAATTCAAATATGTGCTATCTAACCTGAGCGTGTCCTGTTTTGAAATCTTGATCGAGAACTGTCACTAAGTTTGAGGGCGGTTTAATAATCATGCCCTGGTTGCTATTATAGAACATGCAAAAGAAAGCTTGGAGCAAACTTCTAAGTCTGTGTTTTTATAGTTTAAACAGAGCATTCCTAACTTTTTCAAAATAACTAAAATAGTATGTTTAATAAAAGTTGTATTATCGTTTTCAAAACTTTCTGAAAACATATGGTCGAAACAAAAATATAATCATTGTTCATGACCATAATTAAACCGTCATAAAACGAGCTGCACAAAAAATGCCATAATTAAACCATAATAAACCTTCCTAATGCTAGTTGGCTTAATCTGTGTTACTTGGGTGGTCACGAAAGGTGCACTCCGCTTCCCGCACGTGAAGATGGCTTGCCAAACCAGGAATTCATTCGCAAATTTGGACATCTTCTGAGTGCGGACATGCTCCGGAACGCTGAACTTATCCTTGGTCGTGAAAAACAGATTGCCGGGGATCTGTTTGAAGTCGGCCTTCACATATGTTTCGTCGTCCATGATGCAGCATTCAACTTTCGTCAGCATGTTGAGGTACAATTTCCTGGCACGGGTTTTGGCGGACTTGTTCTGCTTCTCGTCGCGATTAGGGGCCTTTTGTATCTTGAACGTTCGAAGCTCAGCCTTAGTTTTGGTCTTTTGGACAAAAATTCGGCTTAGATGCAGCTCCTTAGCCACGTCCCGAACGGAGGCGTTCGGGGTTTTTGGTGTTGTACGGAATACTTTTCCCTTCACTTCTGGGCTTCCGATCGGTGGTCAATCGTTCCTCGAACCGCTTGATCACTCGCGACCCCGTGGAATTTGCGATTCCCAACGTTTTAGCGATGGAACGATGCGAGAGATCCGTGTTCTCGTGATGAATGCGCAAGATTTGATCACGCACGAGCTGTTCTTTGGATTCCTTTTCCGCGAGTTTTGATCACAGGACTTTAAAACTTGCACTATGAACTAAATCAACCCAAATTTTCATTAAATATTACCCAACGGTTAAAAAGTTAGAGCAATTTCATAGTGTGGCAATTTCATCATGGACACCCTTTACGTCGCCTTTTCGTCCTTCTCTAAAAACTTAGCACGTTTCCCCTTAACCGCCGAGGGATCGTTTTTGAGCGCCAATTGTCAAAGCCGGTGCCCGAGAGCTGCGGGATCCTGTGGACCGGATCTTTGCGTGATTCGCCCACAACCTCTTGATAATTGGTTAATTATATCTTAAACAAAATTTTACAGTGGATAAGATTTATTAGCTATCAGGTGGGGAGCGTCATTTAGACTGAAAAAAATTTCACGGTTGTTTATAAAAAAAACTTCCGTTTCCATAGAGGTGATAGAATATTCCACAGAACATTCTTCGACTTGGAAATTTACGTTAACTATTCAACTAACTTGGGTCAGAAATCTAAGTGATATAAATGTTGATATTTAATACTCTAAACATGTGTTGAAATTTCAGATCAACTTTTGATTTAAATTAAAGAATCTGTAACAAAGGTTCTGTGTGGAATTTTGATAAAAATTCTGTGAAATCAATAAAAACGTGTTCCTATCCAAATGAGCTCTTAATGAAGATACCCCTCGCAAATCTTTAAGATTCTTCAAAAGATTTTAAATATACTTTTCAAAGATATTTGTTCCGAAAATTCCCACAAACAGTGCAGTGTCGGTTCCCGGAAACCATTTCCTCGGTAAATGCATCGCCTGCTACTTACCACACAGCATCCCCTCTCAATGGTTATGATGTGTTTGTTGTTGGACGCGCGCAATGAACCTTACGCGTAATTCCCGAAAAACGGCTTAAATTTATTGTCAACAACCTCTTCTAACCAATATTGCGCCGTCATTCACAGCCAACTGCGATCGAATGGTTGGTTGGTTTTTCGTTTGAGTTAAGGAGTTGTTGTTTTGTAAAAACCATTTCGAGGGCTCAGGAAGACGTTTGTGCGATAATTGGAAAGGAAATAAACACTTTTAGGAATTTTGCCCCCCCCTAAGCGTCGGGTTCAGAAAAACGGATTGGGCATTTTTGTGATTGCATGCTCATTTGAGAAAAACCCCTTTTTCTTCAAAACCATGAAAGAAGGAAAAAAAACCATCAACTCTAAGGAAATTAGTTGTTTTTTTGTTGTTGTTTTTCATTCTGCTCAACTACGCAATGCACAAAGTGCTTATCCAAACGTATGGTTGTCAGCCCCTTGAAACACGATACTTGAAACCGAAAACCCCCTGCGTGGTCCTTAAAATGCGCTCATATGTATTAATAGTTGGAAATCATAATTACGGCCCACGTTTCTTTTACTTAGCGCTGCAGCGCTCAACCCTGGTAGCAGCATCGATACCGCTGTATTACAGAAGAACAAGTACATATGTAGCTGCATAAATAAGGACCAACATCTGGAGACTGTGCCAGAGGGAATTGCTTTTTGGGACAAGTGCGTTGAAAATTGAAAACAGTGCACATTAATTTTCTTAACTTGGGATTCAGCTATTGAAGAATTTATGTTCGAAACACTTGTCCTGATTTTTTGTTTTTTTTTTTAATTTGAAAACTAGTAGGAAAGAAATTTATTTCAAGGAAAGATCAAGAGTGTTTAAAAAAATAATCATAATTATATTTGGTCCACACAAATCCGCAACCAGAAAAGAATAGCTGCCATGAACAAGTCACTTCCGGTTCCCTTCAATTTTGACTTTTGAACTCTAGTACGAATATACTTGAAAGATGCGGAAAAGATTTATTGTTCGAAGAAATGAAAAAGTAAGAAAAAAAAAACCTATAAAAACAAAATAAGGTCCGACTCTCCATCGGCCCAAAAGTGTGCTGAAAGCAACAAAAAAAGGTACGAAAACGGAACCTTCACGGGGATTCTCGTAGCGTAGCAGTCGGACGGAAGATAAGCATCAACTCCCAGCAGAGCGCAGAGGAGTTACTCAGTTAGGATCCTGACCGGTTGACCCCGAGGGGTCAAAATGGGATTAAAAGGGAAGGAGCAGCAAATCAAAACCCAAAAAAGGAACAAAAAAAACCCAGTAAGCCAAGGAACGGAGTATACAAACACATTTGGAAGAAAAGTGATCCCAGCCCAGATAAGAACCAAGCAGGCCATATCGGAAGGGTCTGCCGTTTGCCGGGGAAAAAGGATCGAACTCTGGGCCGGATCCAAGAAGGCCAACAGCGGGAAGCAAAAAGGCAATAAAAAAAACTGTGTTAGAGCCTCCTTTATCAAGCGTGAATGTTCTTCCTCTAAGGTTTGGTTTTTATCAAATCAGATCTTTTTCGTTCTGTCATAGTTTTCGAGAAAAGGGCCGAGAATCGTGCCTCTTAAATTTTGGAAAAAATACGAAGAAACGATAATGGGTTTTTGTGGGGTGTTATTTTTGAGATTTTTTTTCTGGTTGCTTTCATTTTTAAGATTTAAATAGGGCCAACTGCGCCTAAACCAACATATCAAATCAGTCCAGATTGAGTAAAATACACTTTGATCATATATCAAGAAAATCAAGAAAATCTAGCAAATCACGCAAATCAAAAATCGAGAAAACCGGCAAAATCAAGAAAATCCAGAAAATCAGGAAAGTCAAGAAAATCAAGAGAATCAAGAGAATCAAGAAAAACAAGAAAATAAAAAAAAATCAGGAAAATCAAAAAAATCAAGAAAAAAAAGAAAATCAGGAAAATCAAGAAAATTAAGAAAATCAAGACAATTGAGAAAAACAAATTTATCAAGAAAACCAAAGAAAACCCAGAAAATAAAGAAAACCAAGAAAATCAAGAAAGTCAACGAATCAAAAAAATCAACAAAATTAACAAGACCAAAAAAATTAAGAAAATTATGAAAATCCATAAAAAATAATCAAGAAAATAAAGAAAATGAAGAAAATCGAAAAAAAAATATATCGAGAAAATCAAGGAGATCCAGAAAATCTAGATATCAAGAAAATCAAGAAAATTATGAAAATCTAGATATTATAAAAATTAAGAAAATCATGAAAATCTAGAAAATAAAGAAAATCAAGGAAATCAAGCAAATCAAGAAAAAAAAGAGGAAATCAACTAAAGCAAGAAAATCCAGAATATCAAGATAAAAGAGAAAGTCAAGATAATGATGAAAATAGAAAAAAAACCAGGAAATCAAGAGAATCAAGCAAAACAAGAAAATCAAGAAAATCATGAAAATCATTAAAATCATTAAAATCAATAAAATCAAGAAAATCAAAAAAATCAAGAAAATCAAGAAAATCAAGAAAATCAAGAAAGTCAAGAAAATCAAGAAAATCAATAAAATCAATAAAATCAAGAAAATCAAGAAAATCAAGAAAATCAAGAAAATCAAGAAAATCAAGAAAATCAAGAAAATCAAGAAAATCAAGAAAATCAAGAAAATCAAGAAAATCAAGAAAACCATGAAAATCAAGAAAATCAAGAAAATAAAAAGAATCAAAAGAATGAAGTTAATCAAGAAAATCAAGAAAATTGAGAAATTTAAGAATATGAAGGATGTCAAAAACATCAAGAATATCAAGAATATCAAGAAAATCAAGCGAATCGGAAAAAATCCAGAAAATCAAGATAATTCAAAAAATCAAGAAAAATTAAAAATATCAAGAACATCTAAAAATTCAAGGAAATCAAGAAAATCAAGAAAACCAAGGAAATTCAGAAAAATAAATTTCATTAGGAAAATCAAGAAAATTTGGAAAACTTAAGACTACCAAAATAATAAACAAAATCCAGAAAATCAGTAAAACTAAAAAAAAAATTAAAAAACTTAAATAAATGAAGTAACTAATGAGAATCAAGAAAATCAACAAAATCAAGCAAATCAGGATAATCAAAAAAATTAAAGTTTTATTATAAATATCAAGAATATAAGAAAAATCAAGAAAAAAAAAATTAAGATAGTAAAAAGACATGAAAATAAAAAAAACAAAAAACAAAGAAAAATCAAGATAATTAATGAAATCAAGAATATAACAAAAATCATAAATCAAACAAATCCAGATAATCATGCAAATCATATGATTCAAGAAAATCAAGAAAATCAAGAAAATCAAGAAAATCAAGAAAATCAAGAAAATCAAGAAAATCAAGAAAATCAAGAAAATCAAGAAAATCAAGAAAATCAAGAAAATCAAGAAACTCAAGATGTAAAATTGTTACTTCCGGATTGTGGTAACAATAAAGCTCAATTTCCAAACTCGTAACGTTCCCTTTATTCGTACGAAACTCTACCGGGACACGTTTTAAATTCCTACGATATGAATTACAATTATAATAGGGAAATTCTAACTTATAATTCGTTTGCTTACGTTTAGTGAGCTTCTACCGTATTCTTCTGCCTCGATTCCAGCTCTTCGCTTCCGCTAGTCCCTACACCTTAAGTAGACTTTGGTTAGAGATATAACTAAACTTTCTCTATGAATTTCTCACCTTTGTTCGTGTTTGGTTCAATCTGGGGATCCTGAATCAAAATCGCTTTGCTTCGTGGTATTGTAACCTAAATTAAACGGTTGCACATTAGGAACCATCGCTTTTCATGTCTAAGTACAAGCATACCTGGGTTCAATTTTCCTGCGCAGTTTCACTTCGCACCCTTCCGTACTATAAGTACTCGCTAATGCCTGGATTAAAATAGTTTAGGAGTTAGAATCTACGTTACGCTATTCAAATTTTATTACAGGCCTACCTTAGCATGTAAATTTAGGGTGAGTATTTGACTTCTACAAAACCACTGTGCACTAATTAGCTTTAGTTTCTTCGGATCACCAAACGATACTACTGGCATTGAAATTCCACAATCTTTGTTTTGTTTACAATCTATCTCGCTTTTATTTTCCCGCCTAGACTCCTGAACTCACTTCTCACCTACATTCTAACTCATCTTCGATTTCTACAGTTGTCACTTCAGCGCGAGTGCGTTCAATGGCACATTCGGTTTCGAAGGTCAGTTCAGTGACACAAGAAAATCAAGAAAATCAAGAAAATCAAGAAAATCAAGAAAATCAAGAAAATCAAGAAAATCAAGAAAATCAAGAAAATCAAGAAAATCAAGAAAATCAAGAAAATCAAGAAAATCAAGAAAATCAAGAAAATCAAGGGAATTAAAAATACCAAGAAAATCAATTAAAATCAAGAAAATCAAGAAAATCAAGAAAATCAAGAAAATCAAGAAAATCAAGAAAATCAAGAAAATCAAGAAAATCAAGAAAATCAAGAAAATCAAGAAAATCAAGAAAATCAAGAAAATCAAGAAAATCAAGAAAATCAAGAAAATCAAGAAAATCAAGAAAATCAAGAAAATCAAGAAAATCAAGAAAATCAAGAAAATCAAGAAAATCAAGAAAATCAAGAAAATCAAGAAAATCAAGAAAATCAAGAAAATCAAGAAAATCAAGAAAATCAAGAAAATCAAGAAAATCAAGAAAATCAAGAAAATCAAGAAAATCAAGAAAATCAAGAAAATCAAGAAAATCAAGAAAATCAAGAAAATCAAGAAAATCAAGAAAATCAAGAAAATCAAGAAAATCAAGAAAATCAAGAAAATCAAGAAAATCAAGAAAATCAAGAAAATCAAGAAAATTAAGAAAATCAAGAAAATCAAGAAAATCAAGAAAATCAAGAAAATCAAGAAAATAAAGAAAATTAAGAAAATCAAGAAAATCAAGAAAATCAATAAAATCAAGAAAATCAAGAAAATCAAGAAAATCAATAAAATCAAGAAAATCAAGAAAATCAAGAAAATCAAGAAAATCAAGAAAATCAAGAAAATCAAGCAAATCAAGAAAATCAAGAAAATCAAGAAAATCAAGAAAATCAAGAAAATCAAGAAAATCAAGAAAATCAAGAAAATCAAGAAAATCAAGAAAATCAAGAAAATCAAGAAAATCAAGAAAATCATGAAAATCAAGAAAATCAAGAAAATCAAGCAAATCAAGAAAATCAAGAAAATCAAGAAAATCAAGAAAATCAAGAAAATCAAGAAAATCAAGAAAATCAAGAAAATCAAGAAAATCAAGAAAATCAAGAACATCAAGAAAATCAAGAAAATCAAGAAAATCAAGAAAATCAAGAAAATCAAGAAAATCAAGAAAATCAAGAAAATCAGGAAAATCAAGAAAATCAAGAAAATCAAGAAAATCAATAAAATCAAGAAAATCAAGAAAATCAAGAAAATCAAGAAAATCAAGAAAATCAAGAAAATCAAGAAAATCAAGAAAATCAAGAAAATCAAGAAAATCAAGAAAATCAAGAAAATCCAGAAAATCAAGAAAATCAAGAAAATCAAGAAAATCAAGAAAATCAAGAAAATCAAGAAAATCAAGAAAATCAAGAAAATCAAGAAAATCAAAAAAATCAAGAAATCAAAATAATCAAGAAAGTCAAGAAAATCAACAAAATCTACAAAATCAAGAAAATCAATAAAATCAAGAATATCAGGAATATCAAGAAAATCAATCAAATCAAGAAAATCAAGAAAATCCAAAAATCATGAAAATCAAGAAAGTCAAGAAAATCAAGAAATTCAATAAAATCAAGAAAATCAATCAAATCAAGAATATCAAGAAAATCAAGAAAATCAAGAAAATCAAGAAAATCAAGAAAATCAAGAAAATCAAGAAAATCAAGAAAATCAAGAAAATCAAGAAAATCAAGAAAATCAAGAAAATCGATAAAATCACGAAAATCAAGGTAATCAAGAAAATCAAGAAGTTTAAAAAAATCAAGAAAATCAAACAAATCAAGAAAATCAAGAAAATCAAGAAAATCAAGAAAATCAAGAAAGTCAAGAAAATCAAGAAAATCAAGAAAATCAAGAAAATCAAGAAAATCAAGAAAATCAAGAAAATCAAGAAAATCAAGAAAATCAAGAAAATCAAGAAAATCAAGAAAATCAAGAAAATCAAGAAAATCAAGAAAATCAAGAAAATCAAGAAAATCAAGAAAATCAAGAAAATCAAGAAAATCAAGAAAATCAAGAAAATCAAGAAAATCAAGAAAATCAAGAAAATCAAGAAAATCAAGAAAATCAAGAAAATCAAGAAAATCAAGAAAATCAAGAAATCAAGAAAATCAAGAAAATCACGAAAATCAAGAAAATCAATCAAATCAAGAAAATCAAGAATATCCAAGAATCATGAAAATGAAGAAAGTCAAGAAAATCAAGAAATTCAATAAAATCAAGAAAATCAAGAAAATCAATCAAATCAAGAAAATCAAGAAAATCAAGAAAATCAAGAAAATCAAGAAAATCAAGAAAATCAAGAAAATCAAGAAAATCAAGAAAATCAAGAAAATCAAGAAAATCAAGAAAATCCAAAAAATCAAAAAAATCAAGAAATCAAAATAGTCAAGAAATTCTAGAAAATCAACAAAATCTACAAAATCAAGAAAATCAATAAAATCAAGAATATCAGGAATATCAAGAAAATCCATCAAATCAAGAAAATCAAGAAAATCCAAAAATCAAGAAAATCAAGAAAGTCAAGCAAATCAGGAAAATCAATAAAATCAATAAAATCAAGAAAATCAATCAAATCAAGAAAATCAAAAAAATCAAGAAAATCAAGAAAATCAAGAAAATCAAGAAAATCAAGAAAATCAAGAAAATCAAGAAAATCAAGAAAATCAAGAAAATCAAGAAAATCAAGAAAGTCTCGAAAATCAAGAAAATCATATAAATCGAAAAAATCAAAAAAATCTAATATATCAAGAACAAAAAAATCAAAAAGATTGGGAAAATCATGAAAATGCAAAACAATTTCAAAAACAGAAGATAAAGATACTCGAGAAAATCAAGACAATTCGAAAATCAAGAGAATTATAAAAAAAAACAAAAATCCATTTTATTAAGAAAATAAATAAAAAACACAAAAACATCTACCAAAGAAAATATCAATTTTATCGATAAAGACAAGTGAATCAAAAAAATCTGAAAAATCAAGAAAATCAAAATCTTTGAAAAAAATTGCGAAAATAAAAAAATCAAAAACCGTTTTGTTAATCAAGAAAATCAAGATAATATATAGAAATAAAAAAAAAAAGAAATATATGAAAATCAAGAAAATTTTGAAAATCATTGAGAAAATCAAGGAAATCATGAAAATAGAATCAAGAAAATTAATAAAATTAACAATATCAAAA
Source organism: Uranotaenia lowii (assembly GCF_029784155.1). Taxonomy (NCBI): domain Eukaryota; kingdom Metazoa; phylum Arthropoda; class Insecta; order Diptera; family Culicidae; genus Uranotaenia; species Uranotaenia lowii. Next base: position 411,563,119 of record NC_073692.1, read on the forward strand.
AAAATTAGAAAATCAACAAAATCAATAAAATCAAATAAAAAATGAAAATCAAGAACATCATAAAAATCAAGAAAATTAAAAATTCAAATAGATCAAAAACACCAACAAAATTGGGAAAATCATGAAAATAAAGAAAAATAATAGAAGATTAAGAAACTCGAGTAAATCAAGACGATATGAAAAATTGGAAAAATCTAGAAAATTAAACAAAAACATAAAAATCCAAAATATTCAGAGGATAAAAAAAAGTACAAAAAACAATCTATCAACGAAAATAACCATTTAATCGATAAAAGCAAGTGAATCTAGAAAATCTGAAAAATAAAAAAAAAAACAAGAATATCAAAATCTCTGAAAAAAATTACGAAAATAAAAAAAAATCAAAAACCGTTTTTTAATCAAGGAAATCAAGATAATATAGAGAGATCAAGAAAATTAAGAAAATCACGAAAATTTTGAAAATCAAGATATTCAAGCATTTCAAGAAAATTGTGAGAATCAAGGAAATCAAGAAAATCAACAAAGAGGAACGCTGGAAACTAAAAAAAATGGAAAAAAATATAAAATAAGAAAATTAAGAACATCAATATTGTAAAGGAAATTTCAAATAAAGAATTATTAAAATAGCATCAAGAAAATCAAAAACACTTAAAAAAGTTTTAAAAAATTTAAAGAAGAATTAAGAAAATCATGATTTTCAAGAAAATCTACAAAATCAAGAAAATTAAAAAAAATATTGAAAATTATGAAAATAAAGAAATACTAGAGAATCAATGAAATCGAAAATATCATAAAAACAAAAAATTAACCTAAAGATGAAGAAAATCAGAAAATGAAAGAAAATCAAGAAACTGATGAAAGTGAAAAAATAACCAAGGAAAACTCAGAAAACAAAAAATCAAGCAAACATTAAAATGTCAATAGAATCAAGAAAGCCATGTTAATTAAAAAAAGGAAAGTCAATACAAAAAATCCAAAAATATTCGAAAAAATTAAGAAAATTCAACAAAAATAAACCAAAAAATCAAGAATTAAAGAAAATTATGGAAATCTTAAAAAACCAAAAAATAAAAATAATCGAGAAAATTAGAAAAATCCTCATCATCAAGAAAATCCAGATAATTAAGAGAATCATAAAAAATTATAGAATTCAGAAAATAAAAACTAGGACAATCAAGAGAATTCAGAGAAAAGAATATGAAGAAAATAGAAAGAAACAAGAAAAGTCAAAAAAATTAAAGAGTAGAATCAAAAAATAATTAAAGGAGCCATGGAAATCTACTCAATAGCAAATTTCTTTCTTTAAACGTCATTTTGTAGAGAATATTTGGAGTTAAATGCTGGCCGTTTAACACTAACTGATGATTGTTCTAAATTTCAAGGAAACAGCAAAACTATAGACTGATGTCATGATTAAGTTTCCTCAATTTCCTAGATCCAAGTTGGCTCGCAGGTAAATTTTCATAACAAGTCACCACCGGGGTACGTAACCATGGTCACCTTCACCGATTGACACCCTGCAGCGGCCTACTGTGCGCACTTTGCGCCCAGATTAGCTGTCAATATTCATCGACTGCTACCAATGTTATTGCTGGACGAGTATTTAAGCAGACTGGTTAAAAGTGGCGCCAAAAGTCTCACTTTCAGTTTTTATAATTATTTCTCTAGTACCCGGTTTCGGGTGGGGCTGCTGGCCATGCCACGCCACGTTTCTGCAAGACGGGAAATGGTCTCAGATTGCCGTTGTCACTCTTGGGCCTGATCCCTGTCAACCCGTTGCCTCGTGGCAGTTGAATGTTGCTGCACTTGTTATTGTAGCAGCAGGTAGTTAATGTCGTTATTATTAGCAGCGATCAGGTAGAGTAACGATGAAAAATATATTAAAAAGTGAAAAAACAACAACCTGAGCATAAATCAATCCGCTAAATGATACCTGCGCGGTAAATTAGCACTCGGCTACACGTAAACTATGTTTGCGCACGTAAAACACTTGCAATTTCATATATTTTATGCGGCTGCTGCAAAACCTTGGCTGGGGGACCTGGGGCTCTGATTTGGCTGCCATCAGATCAGCCCCACCGATATTTGCTGCCATTAATTTCCTTATCTTTGAGTGAGTGTCTCACCCCTCTTCTGCCTTCGAAACTAGGTACTCAGAAGTGGAGATGTTGGGTTTGAGATTAATCAGTCAGCTGAATGGGGAGGAAATGCTGCAATGTGCAACCACTACTAGTAGTAAATAGTAGTAGCAGCAGCAGCACCAATTTGTGGCCGGAAAATTAGCATCGAAAGGGTGTTACTGGTCGTCGCGTGGAAATAAAGTTATGGAACCAGTATGGAAAAGTCTGGTTTTGATCGCAGAAAAAGTTACCCAATAGCGGAAAGGCAATTTAGCGGTTATGTTATGTCGAAAAATGTCGCCCGGCACTTCCAGCTGCAATCAAGGATAATAAATAAAGATTAATCGAAACGATTTTTAATGTTGTGTGGATTTTTAGTAGTTTTATTTTCCACTAAACCACTTCTCAAAGTCCACACTTTCAAAAATCGAAAAAAAATTACCTCATCTTTCATAATAAATTTAATATTTTGGATATCCACGCCAATTTCAAAATTCGAGACAGCTATCACCAGTTTGTACCTTACATTTAACAACTGAGGCGCCTACTACGTCGATTAACTTACTTCTAACGGAGTTTTGTTTCATATCGAATCTCAAGCATTGAAGTCTTTCGTACCTGTGATAAACTTCATTTAGCTTTCGAGATAACCGCCATTTTCATTCGAACTGCGCAGAAGCCAAAATCGGGTAAAATAACGAACAACAAATCACAATATTTATCACAACCCCTGCCGAAGTTTACGAGTCCTAGTTGGAGTGAATCCCTGTCAGTTGAGTTTGAAGATTTCACCCCAATTGAAAGACAGACGAACCCAAAAAACCTACAAGAACCAATAAGAAAGCAAATCGCTGTTGGTCCTCCAGGGGAGAAATAAAAAAGGGACCGTCGTCGTTCGTATTCTTTACGTTCTTACGGTTTATGTATTCTTACCCATTTTTTTGTTCTTTTTGTTGAAACAGTTTTTTTTTCTCGTTCGTGTCGATGTTTGCCCTTTTCTACGAGGCGTTACTTTGCTCACGTGTTCGGCGAAAAGGATTGGATCTGAACCGAAGAAAAAAAACCATTTTTTTTATTTCCAGCATTTAATTATATGTAGAAGGGTGAATACAAAATTGGGTTTAGTACAGAAAAGTAGAGGAAAGACCCTTGCTGCAGGATTTTTTTTTTTAAATCAGTGAAATTTACTCAATTTAAAAACAAAAATTTTTCTCATGACTTCCTTAAGTAAAAAAAGTACCTTTCTAAAAAAAAAGATTTCGAAAGAATAATCAAGATTAAATTGACATTTTTTTCTTAATTTTTGAATATTAATGATTTACTTGATTTTTTGAGTAAGCCATGAGTTTTTGGATGACGCACGCATTTTTGTTTCCGACCGGTCCGTGAAAAATCGAATAAATTCATTGTGTTGATAGTGGAAAAAATATACAAATTTGAATAAGTAACTTTAACCGGATATCCCACGAATGTGTATCGTGCCAGAGACAGTTCGATGTGATAATTAATATCGTTTCTATGGGTTTTTTCGAGCGTTGTTTTTGTTTCAACTGCGTGGGGGACGGTTCGCCGGATATTTCTATTCTTCACGCGGAAGTGTAGTGAATTGTGTATTGTTGAATTGTTATGTACTACATATTTACCCACATCTTCATACATATGTAAGAAGAACTACAGGAATTCGAACACTTAAAGAAAATAAAGTGTATCGAATCATGCTTTATTTGGCTGGTGGTTTGGCTGAAATATCCCATCAGCCTGCGAGAAAACCAGGATGAAAAGCTAAGTATTATATTTACATCTATTTTATCTGTTAGCAAAAAACATCTATTCTAATTTTTAATGCTTATTATACAAACATAGCCAGAATTTGTCAGCATCCCTTTTTTTCAGGGATTTTCATCTTCATATTGGATGATTCATCCCAGCCCGATGATTGTCAGCATCCCGATTTGTAATAAAAGTACATTTACTACTCATCTTAACTCGGCCGGACCCACTGTGCAGTATTGGACGCAGAAAAAACTAGAACCAAGGGAGAATGAAACATAGACAACAGTACTGAATGAGGTACAGAGAAATTCAAAATTTACAAATTTAAAATCTGAGGAATATATTAGCATTTGATTTTTTATGTTTATTGCAGAACATATTTGAATCAACTACTTTAGATTTTGAGCTTCTGTGTGAAATAACCGCATTTCCATCAATATTGAGCAAGAGTAATCAAGGACCGGCATCCAGGAGCACGTTACTTTCTAGTAAATGAGCTCCCAACGATAAACATAACTTATCATGGGAACGTATTGTACTGTTGTCCACGTTTCTTTGACCCCTGTGTTCCAGTTGTCTCTGCGTCCAATACTGCACAGTGGGCCCGGCCTTGTAATGATGAGTATTCATGAGCATAAGCATCAGCATTTATGATTCACTTAAATTTATCAATTTTCAAATTTTGTAATTTTTTTTCACATTACATTCTGCATTCTTCTCATATTCTTGACTTTCTGATTTTTCTTTATTTCCTACATGTATTTTAATAATTTGAAATTAAAAATGTTCTTGCTTTTATGTTACTTTCTTGCTGTTTCAATTTTCTCATGATTTTCTGGATTTGCTTGAATTTCCATTTTTTTTTTATTTTATTAATACTCTTGATTTTCTTTGTTTTTGATTGTTTTGATGCACATGAATTTCTCAATAAAGCTGATTTTCTTGATTTACTTAATTTCCTTGAAGTTTTAAAAAATTTTGATTTTCTTGATTTTCTTGATTTTCTGGATTTTATTGATCTTCATGATTTTCATGAAATTCTTGATTGTCTTGGTTTTCTTGATTTTCTTGATTATCTTGATTTTCTTGATTTTCTTGATTTTCTTGATTTTCTTGATTTTCTTGATTTTTTTGATTTTCTTGATTTTCTTGATTTTCTTGATATTCTTGGTTTTCTTGATTTTCTTGATTTTCTTAATTTTCTTGATTTTCTTGATTTGCTTGATTTTCTTGATTTTCTTGATTTTTTTGATTTTCTGGATTTTCTTGATTTTCTTGATTTTCTTGATTTTCTTGATTTTCTTGATTTTCTTGATTTTCTTGATTTTCTTGATTTTTTTGATTTTCTCAATATTTTTCATTTTCTTGATTTTCTTGATTTTCTTGATTTTCTTGATTTTCTTGATTTTCTTGATTTTCTTGATTTTCTTGATTTTCTTGATTTTCTTGATTTTCTTGATTTTCTTGATTTTCTTGATTTTCTTGATTTTCTTGATTTTCTTGATTTTCTTGATTTTCTTGATTTTCTTGATTTTCTTGATTTTCTTGATTTTCTTGATTTTCTTGATTTTCTTGATTTTCTTGATTTTCTTGATTTTCTTGATTTTCTTGATTTTCTTGATTTTCTTGATTTTCTTGATTTTCTTGATTTTCTTGATTTTCTTGATTTTCTTGATTTTCTTGATTTTCTTGATTTTCTTGATTTTCTTGATTTTCTTGATTTTCTTGATTTTCTTGATTTTCTTGATTTTCTTGATTTTCTTGATTTTCTTGATTTTCTTGATTTTCTTGATTTTCTTGATTTTCTTGATTTTCTTGATTTTCTTGATTTTCTTGATTTTCTTGATTTTCTTGATTTCTTGGTTTTCTATACTTTTTGATTTTCTTGATTTTCTTGATTTTCTTGATTTTCTTGATTTTCTTGATAATCTTGATTTTCTTCATTTTCTTGATTTTCTTGATTTTCTTGATTTTCTTGAATTTCTTGATTTTCTTCATTTTCTTGATTTTCTTCATTTTCTTGATTTTCTTGATTTTCTTGATATTCTAGATATTCTTGATTTTCTTGATTTTCTTGATTTTCTTGATTTCCTTGATTTTCTTGACTTCCTTGATTTTCTTGATTTTGTTGATTTTCCTGATTTTCTTGATTTTCTTGATTTTTTTGTTTTTCTTTATTTTTTTTTATTTTATTGATTTTCTTGATTTTCTTGATTTTCTTGATTTTGTTGATTTTATTGATTTTGTTGATTTTCTGGTTTTCTTGATTTTATTAATTTTCTTGAATTTTCTTGATTTTTTTTGTAATTTTCTAGATTTTTCAATTTTCTTGATTTTCTTAATGCTTTCCGATTTTTTATTCAGATGGTTCTTCTGATGTTGTAAGTTACAAGAAATGAGGAATTTTTAAATTTTTAGGATTTTTTTTCTGATATTTCTTTTTTTCTTGACTTTCTTGACCGCGGTGCCAGTTCGAAATGTTTATATTTTGATTTCAAATTTCAACTTAAATTCTTTTTGTTTAATATCTACAAATTTTCAAATAAATCTTATAATTAAATGAAAGTAGGTACTAGTTAAAATCCCGATAATGTCGTTTTGGGTAATACAGGAAGAAAGAAGATTTGAAGAGAAAAAACACCACATGAAAGGACGAACAAGAAGAAAAGCTGAAAAAAAAATCCTCCTGCTAGTTATTGCAATCATCAGGAAGAGAGAGACCGTCCCGATCGGATGAAAAGGTTGAAGTTGGCAATCATGATGATGAAATGCGCTGTTGCTGTTGTGGCTGCTTGCTGCTGCCTCAGTTGAGTTCAACTGCTTATTTTTTTTTTTTTCGGGAGATGCGTGGGAATTTGAACATGTGCAAGCTATTACGGTTGTTTTCCAGAACTTTTTCCTGCTGAGCGAGGCAAAGAAATTGGGAAAAAAGGTCAAGAAGGAGGAAAAAACTGTTCTTATGTGTGGAAAAAGGAGGTTGACAGATCAGAACGTATGTGTTGTTTTTTTTTTCTTCGATTCATTCTTCTGTTCATCGCTCATCTCCCGAAACGAGACAAGATTTTTTTGTCATTCACTTTTATTAAAATTTATTTCCCCTTAAATGATGCATTGTATGGAAAGAGCTGATTACGTTTTATGAATCCTGATAGCTGGTTTATGAATATGTGGCACAAACTCACAAAAAAAATCCAAAAAAATCATAACTGTTACAAAAAATCATGCAAAAATAAAAAAAGAACAGTAATTGCGTGAATTCTAAAGAATTCGATTTTGAAAAACTAGTTTTTTTCATTTTTTTGGTTTTTTGTAATTCTTGCCATTTTTGTCATGTTTGTCATTTTTGTCATTTCTGACATTTTTGTAACTTTTGTCATTTTTGTCATTTTTGTCATTTTTGTCATTTTCGTCATTTTTGTCATTTTTGTCATTTTTGTCATTTTTGTCATTTTTGTCATTTTTGTCATTTTTGTCATTTTTGTCATTTTTGTCATTTTTGTCATTTTTGTCATTTTTGTCATTTTTGTCATTTTTGTCATTTTTGTCATTTTTGTCATTTTTGTCGTTTTTGTCATTTTTGTCATTTTTGTCATTTTTGTCATTTTTGTCATTTTTGTCATTTTTGTCATTTTTGTCATTTTTGTCATTTTTTTCATTTTTGTCATTTTTGTCATTTTTGTCATTTTTGTCATTTTTGTCATTTTTGTCATTTTTGTCATTTTTGTCATTTTTGTCATTTTTGTCATTTTTGTCATTTTTGTCATTTTTGTCATTTTTGTCATTTTTGTCATTTTTGTCATTTTTGTCATTTTTGTCATTTTTGTCATTTTTGTCATTTTTGTCATTTTTGTCATTTTTGTCATTTTTGTCATTTTTGTCATTTTTGTCATTTTTGTCATTTTTGTCATTTTTGTCATTTTTGTCATTTTTGTCATTTTTGTCATTTTTGTCATTTTTGTCATTTTTGTCATTTTTGTCATTTTTGTCATTTTTGTCATTTTTGTCATTTTTGTCATTTTTGTCATTTTTGTCATTTTTGTCATTTTTGTCATTTTTGTCATTTTTGTCATTTTTGTCATTTTTGTCATTTTTGTCATTTTTGTCATTTTTGTCATTTTTGTCATTTTTGTCATTTTTGTCATTTTTGTCATTTTTGTCATTTTTGTCATTTTTGTCATTTTTGTCATTTTTGTCATTTTTGTCATTTTTGTCATTTTTGTCATTTTTGTCATTTTTGTCATTTTTGTCATTTTTGTCATTTTTGTCATTTTTGTCATTTTTGTCATTTTTGTCATTTTTGTCATTTTTGTCATTTTTGTCATTTTTGTCATTTTTGTCATTTTTGTCATTTTTGTCATTTTTGTCATTATTGTCATTTTTGTCATTTTTGTCATTTTTGTCATTTTTGTCATTTTTGTCATTTTTGTCATTTTTGTCATTTTTGTCATTTTTGTCATTTTTGTCATTTTTGTCATTTTTGTCATTTTTGTCATTTTTGTCATTTTTGTCATTTTTGTCATTTTTGTCATTTTTGTCATTTTTGTCATTTTTGTCATTTTTGTCATTTTTGTCATTTTTGTCATTTTTGTCATTTTTGTCATTTTTGTCATTTTTGTCATTTTTGTCATTTTTGTCATTTTTGTCATTTTTGTCATTTTTGTCATTTTTGTCATTTTTGTCATTTTTGTCATTTTTGTCATTTTTGTCATTTTTGTCATTTTTGTCATTTTTGTCATTTTTGTCATTTTTGTCATTTTTGTCATTTTTGTCATTTTTGTCATTTTTGTCATTTTTGTCATTTTTGTCATTTTTGTCATTTTTGTCATTTTTGTCATTTTTGTCATTTTTGTCATTTTTGTCATTTTTGTCATTTTTGTCATTTTTGTCATTTTTGTCATTTTTGTCATTTTTGTCATTTTTGTCATTTTTGTCATTTTTGTCATTTTTGTCATTTTTGTCATTTTTGTCATTTTTGTCGTTTTTGTCATTTTTGTCATTTTTGTCATTTTTGTCATTTTTGTCATTTTTTTCATTTTTGTCATTTTTGTCATTTTTGTCATTTTTGTCATTTTTGTCATTTTTGTCATTTTTGTCATTTTTGTCATTTTTGTCATTTTTGTCATTTTTGTCATTTTTGTCATTTTTGTCATTTTTGTCATTTTTGTCATTTTTGTCATTTTTGTCATTTTTGTCATTTATGTCATTTTTGTCATTTTTGTCATTTTTGTCATTTTTGTCATTTTTGTCATTTTTGTCATTTTTGTCATTTTTGTCATTTTTGTCATTTTTGTCATTTTTGTCATTTTTGTCATTTTTGTCATTTTTGTCATTTTTGTCATTTTTGTCATTTTTGTCATTTTTGTCATTTTTGTCATTTTTGTCATTTTTGTCATTTTTGTCATTTTTGTCATTTTTGTCATTTTTGTCATTTTTGTCATTTTTGTCATTTTTGTCATTTTTGTCATTTTTGTCATTTTTGTCATTTTTGTCATTTTTGTCATTTTTGTCATTTTTGTCATTTTTGTCATTTTTGTCATTTTTGTCATTTTTGTCATTTTTGTCATTTTTGTCATTTTTGTCATTTTTGTCATTTTTGTCATTTTTGTCATTTTTGTCATTTTTGTCATTTTTGTCATTTTTGTCATTTTTGTCATTTTTGTCATTTTTGTCATTTTTGTCATTTTTGTCATTTTTGTCATTTTTGTGATTTTTGTCATTTTTGTCATTTTTGTCATTTTTGTCATTTTTGTCATTTTTGTCATTTTTGTCAGTTTTGTCATTTTTGTCATTTTTGTCATTTTTGTCATTTTTGTCATTTTTGTCATTTTTGTCATTTTTGTCATTTTTGTCATTTTTGCCATTTTTGTCATTTTTGTCATTTTTGTCATTTTTGTCATTTTTGTCATTTTTGTCATTTTTGTCATTTTTGTCATTTTTGTCATTTTTGTCATTTTTGTCATTTTTGTCATTTTTGTCATTTTTGTCATTTTTGTCATTTTTGTCATTTTTGTCATTTTTGTCATTTTTGTCATTTTTGTCATTTTTGTCATTTTTGTCATTTTTGTCATTTTTGTCATTTTTGTCATTTTTGTCATTTTTGTCATTTTTGTCATTTTTGTCATTTTTGTCATTTTTGTCATTTTTGTCATTTTTGTCATTTTTGTCATTTTTGTCATTTTTGTCATTTTTGTCATTTTTGTCATTTTTGTCATTTTTGTCATTTTTGTCATTTTTGTCATTTTTGTCATTTTTATCATTTTTGTCATTTTTGTCATTTTTGTCATTTTTGTCATTTTTGTCATTTTTGTCATTTTTGTCATTTTTGTCATTTTTGTCATTTTTGTCATTTTTGTCATTTTTGTCATTTTTGTCATTTTTGTCATTTTTGTCATTTTTGTCATTTTTGTCATTTTTGTCATTTTTGTCATTTTTGTCATTTTTGTCATTTTTGTCATTTTTGTCATTTTTGTCATTTTTGTCATTTTTGTCATTTTTGTCATTTTTGTTATTTTTGTCATTTTTGTCATTTTTGTCATTTTTGTCATTTTTGTCATTTTTGTCATTTTTGTCATTTTTGTCATTTTTGTCATTTTTGTCATTTTTGTCATTTTTGTCATTTTTGTCATTTTTGTCATTTTTGTCATTTTTGTCATTTTTGTCATTTTTGTCATTTTTGTCATTTTTGTCATTTTTGTCATTTTTGTCATTTTTGTCATTTTTGTCATTTTTGTCATTTTTGTCATTTTTGTCATTTTTGTCATTTTTGTCATTTTTGTCATTTTTGTCATTTTTGTCATTTTTGTCATTTTTGTCATTTTTGTCATTTTTGTCATTTTTGTCATTTTTGTCATTTTTGTCATTTTTGTCATTTTTGTCATTTTTGTCATTTTTGTCATTTTTGTCATTTTTGTCATTTTTGTCATTTTTGTCATTTTTGTCATTTTTGTCATTTTTGTCATTTTTGTCATTTTTGTCATTTTTGTCATTTTTGTCATTTTTGTCATTTTTGTCATTTTTGTCATTTTTGTCATTTTTGTCATTTTTGTCATTTTTGTCATTTTTGTCATTTTTGTCATTTTTGTCATTTTTGTCATTTTTGTCATTTTTGTCATTTTTGTCATTTTTGTCATTTTTGTCATTTTTGTCATTTTTGTCATTTTTGTCATTTTTGTCAATTTTGTCAATTTTTTTAATTTTTTCAATTTTGTCAATTTTGTCAATTTTTTTAATTTTTTCAATTTTGTCAATTTTGTCAATTTTGTCAATTTTGTCAATTTTGTCAATTTTGTCAATTTTGTCAATTTTGTCAATTTTGTCAATTTTGTCAAATTTGTCAAATTTTTCAAATTTGTCAAATTTGTTAAATTTGTCAAATTTGTCAAATTTGTCAAATTTGTCAAATTTGTCAAATTTGTCAAATTTGTCAATTTTGTCAATTTTGTCTATTTTGTCAATTTTGTCATTTTTGTCAATTTTGTCAATTTTGTCAATTTTGTCAATTTTGTCAATTTTGTCAATTTTGTCAATTTTGTCAATTTTGTCAATTTTGTCGATTTTTTCAATTTCGGCAATTTTGTCAATTTTGTCAATTTTGTCAATTTTGTCAATTTTGTCAATTTTGTCAATTTTGTCAATTTTGTCAATTTTGTCAATTTTGTCAATTATGTCAATTTTGTCAATTTTGTCAATTTTGTCAATTTTGTCAATTTTGTCAATTTTGTCAATTTTGTCAATTTTGTCAATTTTGTCAATTTTGTCAATTTTGTCAATTTTGTCAATTTTGTCAATTTTGTCAATTTTGTCAATTTTGTCAATTTTGCCAATTTTGTCAATTTTGTCAATTTTGTCAATTTTGTCAGTTTTGTCAATTTTGTCAATTTTGTCAATTTTGTCAATTTTGTCAATTTTGTCAATTTTGTCAATTTTGTCAATTTTGTCAATTTTGTCAATTTTGTCAATTTTGTCAATTTTGTCAATTTTGTCAATTTTGTCAATTTTGTCAATTTTGTCAATTTTGTCAATTTTGTCAATTTTGTCAATTTTGTCAATTTTGTCAATTTTGTCAATTTTGTCAATTTTGTCAATTTTGTCAATTTTGTCAATTTTGTCAATTTTGTCAATTTTGTCAATTTTGTCAATTTTGTCAATTTTGTCAATTTTGTCAATTTTGTCAATTTTGTCAATTTTGTCATTTTCGTCAGGCTTTCTTTTCGTCTTTCGTCTTTCGTCTTTCGTCTTTCGTCTTTCGTCTTTCGTCTTTCGTCTTTCGTCTTTCGTCTTTCGTCTTTCGTCTTTCGTCTTTCGTCTTTCGTCTTTCGTCTTTCGTCTTTCGTCTTTCGTCTTTCGTCTATCGTCTTTCGTCTTTCGTCTTTCGTCTTTCGTCTTTCGTCTTTCGTCTTTCGTCTTTCGTCTTTCGTCTTTCGTCTTTCGTCTTTCGTCTTTCGTCTTTCGTCTTTCGTCTTTCGTCTTTCGTCTTTCGTCTTTCGTCTTTCGTCTTTCGTCTTTCGTCTTTCGTCTTTCGTCTTTCGTCTTTCGTCTTTCGTCTTTCGTCTTTCGTCTTTCGTCTTTCGTCTTTCGTCTTTCGTCTTTCGTCTTTCGTCTTTCGTCTTTCGTCTTTCGTCTTTCGTCTTTCGTCTTTCGTCTTTCGTCTTTCGTCTTTCGTCTTTCGTCTTTCGTCTTTCGTCTTTTGGCTCCCTAATTTTTCTGTTTATTGAATCACTAACGACTGTAGGGTTCCATTCTATTTATCACCGAAATTACGAGGTGCCAGTGATTAGTGAACTGTGCGAGAACTTTTTTTTCTCCTACTTTTCAAGGAACCACATTACACAAAAATGGAACGAAAACCCCTCCTCAGATCAAGGAAAACGATCCGTTGGTAGTTCTGCTGCCACTTTTTCAACCTCCTTTCATCATCATCATTGTGATCTTCCTCCTCTCTCATCCAGGCTCATCGATCTTATGTAAGTCGGAAAGCGGTCATGGGAAAATTCTTCCTCGAACACCGGGCCTCGAGAAATTGAGTTCATCCATACAATAAATGTGTAAAAGGAACGACCCAGGCCAGGGCAAGATCGTCGTCGTTGCTTTCTTCCTTGCTTGCTCATTATTTCCCCGGGAGAGCTGTTCAGTGACGACAATGACTATACTTTTGCGTTTTGGTCCTGGCCTAGTTGGGATCTGTGCGTTGAGTGAGACGATGATTGGCCAACAGATGTTGATATGGAGGGTGAATTAATTAGAGATTCCTTTTTTCTCCTTTTTAGGTTTCCCGGGAATGGAGCAACATTCTGGGTAGCAAAATGGCGCAAGACTACGTTTAATCTTTTATGATTTGTCCATTTTTTCTGACGGCAACAGTCAAATTGATAGACCAACCATTGAATGTGAAACCGGTAATTAAAGTTAGTACCTTGCTTGAGCTCGAAAACTCGATCGACCACAAAGATCTAAGGCCCCTATTGAAAGTTCCTAGCTTAAGCCAGTCTCAATCGGCAGGAAGCCATTACATACAGGCTGCAAAATTAATAACCGGTTCTGGTTGAGTCAATTTTCATCGCCAGAACAGCTCAACAACACCCCCAACTCTCTGGGCCCAACTTCTACAAGTACTCAGCTACATGGTACATATTTCCAAATAGTTGAGTAAGTTGAAACTCTTTGAAGGACCATTAGCTCGGTAATTGAGCATTTCAATAAATTAACGTGCTCGCTTTAGTTTAGGGACCGGCTTAAGTCGTTGCTGGTCGCTGAACATACGAAAAGGTACCGACCAACAATTGAGAAGCAAGGAAACAAATCAACCTGAGCCCTACAGCTCTGACTTGTCTGGTCAAGAACATTGTAAACTGGCTTAGTACCTCAGGACTAGCACCTGAGTATGTTAAAGTCTCCTTACTTGGAATTGAATGGTTTTAAACCTTTTCAGCTTTGTTGCTAACGTTAAGGAGAAATTTAATAAATTCTAAATCAGTTTCAACATTAGAAAATATAGTTCTGTCTTCTGAATATCTTTTTTTTATAATAAAAACTTTCTAAAAAATATTTAGTTTCATCAGGTTCTATTTATTTAATTACCCTGAAATTGTCCCTTGCAAAGTTAAGAGTTTTTAATGGTGCGTCCAATTTTGAGCGTCAAGCAATACGACTAAACACTATAATAAGTGTTGTGAGCTTACTTGGTTGAATAATTCTACTGAATCAAAGCAATCGAAAGATTCCCTTTCATTCAACTCCTGTTCTTTCGCTTGCTTTGATTCAGACGACTTAATAAATGAGATATCGCGGTATTCTAACATCCAGATTCTTCAAAAACAGGGCGTTAAGAGTTAAACAAAGTCGATTTTACTGGGCTAATTTTTACCACTACAGAGTATTTCAATGGTAAAATTTTTTAAATCAAACCTTTTAATGTGTCAAAAAAGTCGTTCAAGAAAACGTGAGTCATGCCAGTTTATTAACTTTATAGACCGTCACGACTATTTGAATAACATTCTTTTCTTTTCCAAGGATTTTCATCCTAACGCATGGTTCATCCCTACTCTTTGAAGAAAGGTTGTAAACACATTGCGGACCAAATACGAGATATCTCGTATTTTGCTTGACCCGTTTGCACTTCACTGTGAAGCAGAACTCAAATGCGATATATTTTCAAAAGATACTTCATTCTACAAAAATGAATACAACACTTTCGATAACTCAAAGAAACTTAATTTGTAGAATTTGGTCCAGTTGTTTCTGAGATAGATAATGCCATATTTTATTTTAATTTTTTATTTTATTTTTATTTTATTTTATAATGTTATGGTGTTTTAATGTGTTAAGACATTTGAGGAAATTAAGAAAGTCATAAACGTTCAGAAAGTCTAGGAAATGTAAAATGACGAAAATGTCAAGAAAGCCAAGACAGTTTAGGAAGTTGAAATAGCTTATCAAAACAAAGAACAGGAAAACCGAACACTCTAGATCAAAAGCAAGAAAAGAGTTGATCAAGAAAAACATACATCAAGTACAAAGAACTGCAGAAAGGTGTATTTAGAAAATCTAAAAAATCAATCAAATCAGTATGATGAAGCAAAAAAAATGATTCTGTGTACTAAGAAATCAAACATTATCAAGGATATTCAGAAACTCGAAGAAACAAAGAAAACTTGAGAAACAAAAAAACCCAAAACCTTAAGAACAAACAAAAAAGAACAATTAAGAAAGTAAAAATCTTGAAAATAAAAATACGAAAAACAGTATAATTATGAAAGTCAAAAACTCGTTATAGCGAGCATACAAATCAAATACCAAGAATCAACCAAGAATCAAAATCAAAAATTCGAAAAATGACAAATCCAAAAAATTGAGAAATTTGAAAAAAAAAACAAGAAAAAAAACAGTAAAACAATAAAATTAAAAATATCAAGATTATCAAAAAAATCATGAAAATCAATACAATCAGATAATCAAGAAAAAAAAGAAAAACAAGAAAATTTATCAAAAAAAATCAAGAAAAAAATCTAAAAAATCAAGGAAATAAAGAAAATCGATCAAATCAAGACAATCAATCAAATCAAGAAAATCAAAATCATCAAGAAAATCAAGAAAATCAGATAAATCAAGAAAATCAAGAAAATCAAGAAAATAAAGAAAACCAAGACAATCAAGAAAATCAAGATCATCAATCAAGAAAATCAAGACAATCAAGAGAATCATGAAAATCATGATAATAAGCAAAATCAAGAAAATAAAGAAAATTAAAAAATATCAAGAAAATCAAGAAAACCAAGATAATCAAGAAAATCAAGAAAATCAATAAAATCAAGACAATCAAGAAAATCAAGAAAATCAAGAAAATCTAGAAAATCAAGAAAATCAAGAAAATCAACAGAATCAAAAATATCAAGGAAATCGAGAAATTATAGAGATTCAAGACCGAGAAAATCAAGAAAATCAAGAAAATCAAGAAAATCAAGAAAATCAAGAAAATCAAGAAAATCAAGAAAATCAAGAAAATCAAGAAAATTAAGGAAATCAAGAAAATCAAGAAAATCAAGAAAATCAAGAGAATCACGCAAATCAATAAAATCAGGAAAATCAAAAAAATAAAAAAAATCGGAAAATTAAAAAAAATCAAAAAAATTAAGCAAATCAAGAGAATGCATCAAATCAAAAAGATCAAGAAAATCGAAAATTTTGAGAAAATCATCAAAATATGAAAATCAATAAAAATCCAAAAAAAAAAATTAAAAATTGAGAAAATCAGATAAATATTAAGTAAATTAAAAAATCAAGAGAGTCTTGAAAATCGAAATAATCATAAAAATTAAATTATCATAAAAATCAAAATAATCCAAAAAATCTAGATAATCAAGAAAATCGAGAATATAACAAAAAACCATAAAATCAAAAATACTCGGGAAATCAATGAAATCAAGAAAATAAAGAAAATCAAGAAAATCAAGAAAATCAAGAAAGTCAAGAAAATCAAGAAAATCAAGAAAATCAAGAAAATACAGAAAATCAAGTAAATCAAGAAAATCAAGAAAATCAAGAAAATCAAGAAAATCAAGAAAATCAAGAAAATCAAGAAAATCAAGAAAATCAAGAAAATCAAGAAAATCAAGAAAATCAAGAAAATCAAGAAAATCAAGAAAATCAAGAAAATCAAGAAAAACAAGAAAATACAGAAAATCAAGTAAATCAAGTAAATCAAGAAAATCAAGAAAATCAAGAAAATCAAGAAAATCAAGAAAATCAAGAAAATCAAGAAAATCAAGAAAATCAAGAAAATCAAGAAAATCAAGAAAATCAAGAAAATCAAGAAAATCAAGAAAATCAAGAAAATCAAGAAAATCAAGTAAATCGAGAAAATCAAGAAAATCAAGAAAACCAAGAAAATCAAGAAAATCAGAAAATCAAGAAAATCAAGAAAATCAAGAAAATCAAGAAAATCAAGAAAATCAAGAAAATCAAGAAAATCAAAAAAATCAAGAAAATCAAGAAAATCAAGAAAATCAAGAAAATCAAGAAAATCAAGAAAATCAAGAAAATCAAGAAAATCAAGAAAATCAAGAAAATCAAGAAAATCAAGAAAATCAAGAAAATCAAGAAAATCAAGAAAATCAAGAAAATCAAGAAAATCAAGAAAATCAAGAAAATCAAGAAAATCAAGAAAATCAAGAAAATCAAGAAAATCAAGAAAATCAAGAAAATCAAGAAAATCAAGAAAATCAAGAAAATCAAGAAAATCAAGAAAATCAAGAAAATCAAGGAAATCAAGAAAATCAAGAAAATCAAGAAAATCAAGAAAATCAAGAAAATCAAGAAACTCAAGAAAATCAAGAAAATCAAGAAAATCAAGAAAATCAAGAAAATCAAGAAAATCAAGAAAATCAAGAAAATCAAGAAAATCAAGAAAATCAAGAAAATCAAGAAAATCAAGAAAATTCAAACATTCAAGAAATCAAGAAAATCAAGAAAATCAAGAAAATCAAGAAAATCAAGAAAATCAAGAATATCAAGTAAATCAAATAAATCAAGCTAACCAAGCTAATCAAGAAAATCAAGAAAATCAAGAAAATCAAGATAATCAAGAAAATCAAGAAAATCAAGAAAATCAAGAAAATCAAGAAAATCAAGAAAATCAAGAAAATCAAGAAAATAAAAAAAAATCAAGAAAATCAGGGAAATAAAGAAAATCGAGGAACACATGAAAATGAAGAAATTCAAGATAATAAACCAAATGAAGATTATTAAGAAAATCAAGAAAATCAAGAAAATCAAGAAAATAAAAAAAACAAGAAAATAAAAAAAATCAAAGGAAAATAAAAAAAGCAAGATCGTCAAGAAAATTTAGAACATCATGGAAATCAAGAAAATAAAAAGATCTATAAAATCTAATAAATCTCTAGAAAAAAACGAGACATTCGAGAAAATCAAGAAATTAATGAAATATTAGAAATTGAAAAAATTTAAGATAATCAAGAAAACTATGAAAACTGAGAAAATCAAAAGTTATCACGAAATAAAAAAATCACGAAAATAGAGCAAATCAAGAAACAAAGAAAATCAAGAAAATAGAGAAAATCAACAAAAACATAAAAAATATCATAAAAAAGAAAAGAAAATCGGGTTTATCGAGTTATTCATCTGAACTGGGATTTCTCGAAAACGGCTTAAGTAACAGTATCTCTTCTTGAGAAATGATTCTCCAACATTTAACTCGAAATAGCTCTGATTGTTTGCCTAAACTGTTAGAACCATTTCACGATTGAATCACCCGTGTTCTTGTTACATTCCGTAAACCCGAGCTTCTGGCGTCCCAACACTGAATGTGAATAACGAGCGTATCGGCAAACAAATCGTGAGACACTTGTTTGGTGGTCGATTAACATCTCTCCAGGTTACCGTATTTATCTGTAGATGTTCTGTGTTAAGTTATCCACTTGGGGTTTTTCAATCAGTGCGATATTCCTGCCTGGTTGGACACTCTGGGAACAATATTTACTGATCTAATTTTAACTCCTGGATGCTATAATTAGCTTCGATAACGTGCAAGTCACTCTGGAACACAGCTGTCATCAGCTGATTTTGAAAATGTTTTTGAGTGAAATAATTGTACCCCTTAAGCAATGTTTCACAAAATTTTCACGAGCTTGTAGGTAGGTTTTCCAACGATTGTTCAAGCCCAAGAGCAAATTGTGTTAAACATCTTAATCTATTCAGATGGAGAATTTACATGATTCAATTAACACTTTTGTGAAAAAAGGAGGAACAGTAAAAGTCTTTCGCTTATACCGTTTAACTGACAATGTTATCGTAGTAGGCGCGATTTCTTTGAATGAAGCGCATTACAACGGTCACAGCCTACGTTGGTTAAAATTCATACTTATTTTTTATGAATTTAACATATTGAATATTCAAAAAAGCAGATTTTTTTTAAATATTCGATTATTAAGTTGATCTCCATTTGTTGTCCTATTTGAAACCCTCAGGTGAACGTGATGCATTAATTTACCCTCGAAATTGACTGATCTCCCGAGGAAGATAGGCTGCAGCAATAAAAATCAAATTTAGTCTCCTACATAAGGCTCATCCGATTGCTCGGGGTAATTCGATATATGTACGCAAGCGTATCACCGTCTCTACCTGTCCTGAATAAATTTAGTAGATTCTTATAAAAAAAACCTCTTCAACCCCATTACAGAAATTTTACGGACGCAGGGGACGCATGATTCTTTTCGCCTATCAAGGATTTACGAACCGAAAACAAGAAGAACACCAAAGAAAATTGGAAATCAATCTCGATCACGATCAGTTTTATGTCTGCCCCTGCACACTGCTTCTTCTCTTTAGGATGATGACTAGCTAGCTAGGGGAGGATGACTCTCGCTTGGGTTCTTTTCCTCGATCGTACTCTACAAAACATAGGGAAGGTCCCCTGCACACTTGCACTGCGGAGGTGAATTTCAACTTGCCGTTGTTGTTTAGAACAGGATAATTGATCGGAGGGAAACAAGAACTCAGAAGAAGAGTAAGAAAAAAAAATGGGTCGTAGGAATCTTGCCGGGCGCGCACCTGCAGATGATGATGAGGATCTTCTATTAAATGGACGGTGATGCCATAGAAAAGAATCTTCGCACGAATAACCTCAATATGAGATGAAAGAAGCCCTGATTTTGGGTTTTTACCGTCCATTTTTCTTTTAAATAAAACGGAAGGGAGAATCCAGGAGGATGAAGGACGTGATATTAAAAGATTTCTACCCCTCATGGGGTGTGGGATGTCTCGTTTGTGTATGGTTTCGGAAATCAGGTTGACGGATTCGAATTTTGGACCATTCAGTGAAGAACACCTGAGGCAAGACTAGACTTTTCCTTGATTTTCTAGATATTCTTGATTTTCTTAGATTTATCAATTTTATGAATTTTCATTGAACATTTCATTGAACCTAAACTTTTCTTGATTAATTTCCATGTTAGATAAACTTAGCTTAGCTTGATTGGCTACTCACATCCACCTTAAATCATTGAAGTTGAAATGCAACATGAACAATATTTTTAATCAATAGTGCGTTATAAGCTTCGTCAACCTTTAAATGTATTTTCATCGGTATTAAAACAAACGCATTTAAAATTCCATGATCGCAGGCATGGCTCAATGGAACGAATTCCACTTCGCCAATGATTGCTACTCTGTGATTGACTGAGGACCGAGGCCATCAATTTTGTCCAGAGGTCAAATGAATGGTATCTGGGATCGACAGCACATTCACAATGAACAAAACTGATGCTCTTTCTTTACACATCAATAACGGCGCCGGCCACGTCCTAGTAGTCAATGGATAAAGCATGGATCACTACAAATCTGGAAGCGTTAAAACGGGTCTATCTCGGAGCTATGTAAACGAAAAAAAGTTTTATAATCAAAATGTAGGGTTTTTATTGCACTTCAAAGTAAAAATAAGAAAAAATATATTTCGATGTTTTTTTGATAAAATTTCGAACTTTTCCTCTAGAACCACTCATCAAAGTTTGGACACCCTATTCACTGACCTCAGCGGCCATTTTGTTCCACAATCTCTTCATCTCTGTTGCATCCCGAGTCGTCCTACCATTCTTCTTCATCTTCTGTTTGAAAATTGCCCAAAATTTTTCGATAGGGCGGAATTGAGGGCAGTTGAGTGGGTTGATGTCCTTTTCAACAAAATCCACCCGTTGGCCGAATACCACTGTAGTACCTCCTAGCTGTAGTGGCAGCATGCCAAATCTGGCGAAAACTTTACTGGTCTTTTGTGAGATCTATTGTACGAAAAAAAAAACATTTTTAAGGCACTCCTCCTTGTACATTTCGGAGTCCATGGTCTTGTTTTTCACAAAAACCGGGGTTTTTCGTCCGCAGCTGCAAATACCTTGCCAGATCAAACACTTTCTTGCCAACTTATCGGCAAAAACGAATTTGAACTTGGCTGGGACATCACCCCGACCAGTGCAGTGCACCACTGCAGTGGCTTTATAAAATTTTTGGCCAAGAAGCTGCCCAAAATCCATCTTCGCGTACGTTTCGTCATCCATGAGGATGCATCCGTCGAACTTCGTTGGAATCTTGTTGTATAACTTCCGGGCACGTCCTTTGGCTACTAAATTCTGCTTCAATGTCCGGTTTGGTTGCTTCAGGTATCAGGTATCAGAAAAGGGGTAGGCTTGATAGCGGCACGTTATCCAAACAAACGGAAAAATTGTGCCTAGCCTTTTTTTTTTACAGATTTCATCATATACTTTAGAAACCTGAAAACCATAAAAGGATTAGAAAAAAAAAAATAAATATTTAGGGCATAAAGCCGATCCACGTAGGAATTTTGAAGCATTGAAGCTTATAACACCGTTGGGTGAAAAATGACAGATTGTTATTTTAGTTTAAATTCTTAGAATGAGATACACTTATATCAGGATAGGCGGGAGTACATAAAAGCTTTCTAGCAATCGAAAAACAGGCATATATGAGCTAAAAGAATCATACATTATTGATTCACAACTACAAAATTCAGGAGATTTGAGTTTACAATGATCAGAAAATGTTCTAACCAGGATGCTACAATAAGGGCAAATAAACGATTTTATAATGGCAAAGTTGGCATTTAGTCTTTCCACATAGGGATTTTTAAGCAATGAAACTTTTTCAATCAAAATATTGGAAATAGGGACTTTTTTTTTAACTTCCTTTGTAAATTCTGACATACATTTAAAAAAAATGAAGTCGGGCAAAAGAGGGACATGTACACACTAAGTGGAAGATAAATATAGGTACAATAGTACCTCTGAATCTTGGCTTAACCATACAGGAGATTCAGAACACAAAGTCTTGATTTTATATATTTTTATTTAACTGACCAGTTAGCGCTCTGGTTAGACGACTACAATGAGCTTCTGTGACGCCAAATTTGAAACAAGCGATATTAATACTGCACGAAGCTGTAGCAGTGGATTCCAGAACCAGGATTGACGTATGATACGAAATATCAGAGTACGATATGAAAGGAGCTTTGACTCTTCTTCACACTATAACCATTCTAAAGCTAAGGGAATATGTGTCAATACGAGAGAAGTGACATATATTAGGTGAAACAGATATGACTGTCGACATGCGATACAAGTTTTGATCAAAAACTTGTTTAATAGGGAATATTGAGGCCTTTTGGCAACCTAAAAGAAATTTTTTTTTTTTAAATTTTTTTTTCCACGGAATCGATATTTGTACGGCTTCAATAATTGAATAACCATGACGCAATTTTAAAAATTAAATATCTTTATATGAACGGACATTTACCTCCACAAAATTCTGTTACCAATCCAAAGATAGAAGGGACAGAATACTTGTCCATTATGAGGAAAATACACTAATTTTGCGCTTGACGTAACAGATATAACTGATGTAATTTAGATCATATTCTTCTATGATTTCAGAAGCAATGGGACCGTAAGCGATGCGTTTGCGATTCACATTTGAACACTTGTGAAGAGATTTTATTGAACGGAGTTACTAGGAGAGCAAAGAGATTTGTTAGATGAAAAATCATATTCCAAATTGGTAAAACGAGAAAATATGGAAGAATACAGCTTGTGCAAATGCATGTACTACATATGCTGCCAATAGTGCATATGTAGTACATGCATTTGCACAAGCTGTATTCTTCCATATTTTCTCGTTTTACCAATTTACCAATACCCTTCTCGAGAGAAAATACGTACAAAGTCAAAAAATACTAGCAAGAATTTAAAACTGATTCAGATTCAAAACATTTCCTTCCAATGTTTTGAACTTGAAAAACTTCTGAACTCTACATGCAATAATTGACCTTGACCTATTTTCTCCCCCGCCCAGATACAGCCTCATTGATTTCCAACAGACAGAAATATGAGATAAACGTATCTGGGAAGTACTGGATAAGTCGCCTCGTACGACATGGACCAGTATCCCAGTGGCAGTATTCTTTAGGCCGCTGCCACACAGTCATCCAAATTTTCAGCACTGATAGAAGAAACATTTCCGAACAAAGTACTGTCAAAACATTCCAGATCCAACAACTAGGAGCGCAATGGTATAATAAACAGTGCGTCCAGATTCATGGTGATCCATGCTTTAGAAGGAAAATAGAGAAAAGGGATTGAAAGAATAATAACATAACTGACCAATATTTTTAATGTGAACTCGGGCGTTGAATCCGAAAATGAAATTCAAAAAAATCTCAGTAGAACCGTTTTTAAGTTATGCTCCAAATATGAAATTTCGGAAAAATAAAAAAAGTTCTTGTACTTAGATTGAAGTATCTCGGACGACACAACAGTAATTTGAAATCCCTCTTTTGCATATTGAAGGTGAATAAATTTTGTATCGATCATCTGAATACTGTTTTTGCGTATGATCATCAATATTGTCGATATTAATGACTTTATGATAGAAAAAAAAATATTAAAAATGCATTTTTTTAGAGAAAATTTTGTTTCAATCGAGTTATAGTCTTCTAGTGAAATATTTTTCTCAACTTAGGCTTTAATAAAATCAACCATAAAAAACAATCGGCTGGTGATGAAAAAAGTTATTGATGAAAAATCAGTATTTTTGTTCCTCTCGGGCAAAATACCTTAAAAATTTTTACGTGTTTGAGACTCAAGCAGCCCCTCCCTATGTTCAGATCTTCCTAAAATTTGGCATATGACCTTCTGGTAAGCTAAAAAATTATTTTGACTTGGAGCGAGTGAGATTTATCATGTTTTATTCTTTCTATACTATGATAAGTGTACTGCGGTTCGTTAAATTATTAAAAACTACAAAAAATACTGTTATGGTAAAGTAGCCATAACTTCTTCAATTTTCAACGGATTATGATAAATAACTACTTGAAATCTTTGTTTTAAATTGACATTCAAGAGCAAAAGAAAATCAGATTATTTAAATGTTACCATCGAGTCTAAAATTTCCGCTGAAACAAAATTTTCTCTAAAAAAATGTGTTTTTTTTTTTAATTTTGTCTATCATAAAGTCATTAATATCGACAATACTGATGATCATACGCAAAAACAGTATTCAGATGATCGATACAAAATTTATTCACCTTCAATATGCAAAAGAGGGATTTCAAATTACTGTTGTGCCGTCCGAGATACTTTAATCTAAGTACAAGAACTTTTTTTATTTTTCCGAAATTTCATAATTGGAGCATAACTCAAAAACGGTTCTACTGAGATTTTTTTGAATTTCATTTTCGGATTCAGCGCCCGTTCAAAAATGCTTTAAACTAGTGTAATTTATGCTTTAGGACCGAGGTCACCTCTGCATCCTAGCAAAATAATTGTTTGTGTGGATTGGGTTAAAAGGATATGATCAAGAAACACTTTTGACTAGTGTTTTGTAATCTGGGTTAAAATCATATTCTACTAAGGTCTTGTGATTTCGAAATCAACTAGTTCGCCTATTCTAACAACTAAGTAACTCATTTGAATTTTGAAAATTTGGAATAAAATTGAAAATATTAATTTCCTATCAAGAAATAGGCGAATGAATCTTTCGAATAAGTAAAATGATATGGAAATTTTTTTTTCAATTAAATAATGTTATAATCCTTTTAATAATATTTTGCAAAAAAAAACTATTAGAAACTTTTTTTTTTTAAACTACCCCCCAGAGATGGGTCTTGACTCAAACATTCAGTCAGCGAAACTTTTTTTTGTAGAGAAATGAATCCAACTGTGTTAGATGAAATTTTAGGGAATAGATACGAGAAAATCGATATTGAAAAACATGCGAAAAAAAATTCGCCATGGGCCCCGGAGAGGCGCAAGATGTGGGTTCAAGTCCTACCGGGAGACAAGGCGAATTTTTTTTCGCATGTTTTTCAATATCGATTTTCTCTTATCTAATCCCTGAAATTTCATCTAACACAGTTGGATTCATTTCTCTACACTATTAGAAACCTTATCTTAATTTCAAGAGATTGTGCGGATAACTGCATAACTTTTCTTTACGCAAAAATTTGTTAATTATGACATCGTCAAGCATCGTCCATCGTCCACATCGAACTTGTCGGTGAAAAACTCTAACTCCAGAATTTGCTTAGAATCGGCTTTTATATACGTTTCATCGTCCATCACACAGCAGCCATATTTTGTCATCATCTTCTCGTAGAGCTTCCGCGCCCGAGTTTTAGCCGTCGATTGTTGCCGCTCATCGCGGTATGGGAAGTTCTGTACCTTGTATGTGTGTAGTCCAGCTCTCATCATCGTATTCTGGACGTAGCTCTGCGACATGCCGATCTTTTTAGCCAAATCACGAGACGTTGGAATTTCATCCGCTTCGTCTTTCCCTCCGTCTTTTTGTTCTCTGGTCCCGGTTTTCTTCCAGCTCCTTTGCCGTGGTCCAACGTCAACTGTTTCTGGAACCGCTTCAACACTCTGGAAACGGTTCAATGGAGAATGTTCAATATTTTTCCCAACTGCCGGTGCGACAGTTCAGAAAATTCCAGGTGTTTGGAAAGAATTTGTTTTCTCGACTCGCGTTGGTTCACCTTAATTTTCGTTGAATCGAAAAAACACGACTTCGAGTTTGACGAGTTTTGTAAACAATACACATCAATGAGAAAGTGTGCAAAATTTGGTTGATTTATAGCTAACTAGCTGACTCGGTAAACTTTGTTTTACCTTCAAATTAATTAATCGTATAAAAATTGTTCGATTTCTGTTCCACTTTAAATTGATTATTTTGTATGGGAGCCCCCCTTCCATAAAAAGTGAGATTCTCGAAAGTATTATACAAACCCTAAAAACCCTCAGATACCAAATTTCACTTCATTCCGACCGTCCATTTATACGTGATGGTGTTACAAAGAAAACGCCTGCATTTCAATATATAAGATGGTAAAAAAGTTATACCCTGTAGAATGTGTCGCAATAATTTCGCTTTCGCATAAAGTTAATCTCTCTCTAGAAATTTATTGGAGTGATAATAAGTCCGAACGATAAACGCAAAACCGTTGCTAATTAGTATCTCAAGTTATCTACATGCACATAATTTCAATCTGTCAAAACTGCGCATGTGACTGGTTTCGGGAATTCATAGTCTCTCAATCGAAACGACTAACATTTTGAAACATCCCATGAATAAAGAACAGATCCAAATGCATTTCAACGACACTATGAGCTTCTAATGAAAGTACTTTGAGGTATATATCGAACTTAAAAATAAATAAAATCTTACTAACACACTATGAACAGCATCATTTATTGGGACCTCATACTTCCAATATCGTCCTCGTCAAACGTTTCATAAAGCTCATCATTCCTTGCGAAAAGAGCCCTCGACTGCCGAATGGTTAGATTGGCCGTCTCCGGACTGATAACGAACAGCACACAGGCAATGACCATCATCGGCACCCCACAGCACAGCAGAAACTGGTCGAAATTGGCCACATCCCAAAAGTCCCACCGGAAGGTTATGTTCAGGATGATGATCTGCAGCACCGCTTCCAACGTCTGAATAAAGGCGATCGAGGCCGATTTTTTCTTGGTGCAGAAAGCCTCTGATAACTGTACATCTGGTATTAGGGTAACTCCAGCGGCGGTGACCAGATCGTAGACGAGGATGATCGCTACCTCGAGGTACTTGTCCATCTTCTGATTGACGAGGTATGTGATGCCCATGGCTGTCAGGATTGATCCACCGGCGAAAGCCAATAAGGCTTGTTGAGGTTTGCGACCGTATTTGTCAACGGTGAACAGGAAGACGACCCCGAAAATACCTCGTATGAGCAAGACCATAGCTGCGGAGGCACTGTAAGTTGGCATCAGAAAGATTTCGTCAAGCATTACAAGGCGGATGTTGTTGATCGAAGCGTTAAAGGAGAGGACAGCCGCCACTTTACCGAGGGAGATGATCAACAGTGGTCTCCAGTTACCGTCTTGGAAGATCCATCCAGAAGCTCTCGAGTCCTCCTGTAGCATAAGCTTGATGTCGATGTAGGCGTCTCGGATTTCCTCGGTATTTGAGGATTCGAGTCGAAGCTTCATCAATATTTGGATGGCTTCCTGATCTTGTCCCTGTTGAATCAGGTAGACCGGTGATTCATAGCTCATAAACTGACCGATCATAGCTGCTAAGAGGGTTAGCATTATCCCGATCGTTCCCACGATTCTATTGGGCTCAACATTCGAATAGCTCAGGATGAACGGACTGATCGTACCGTGGACGAGGATACCAATGAAAATGAGGTAGTTGATCGATGCTATTGTTGTACCGCGTAGCTTCGGAATGACCACTTCACCACCATGGATGATCACTGCTAGATAGGCCATTCCGTAGGCTAGTCCGCTAAGAACTTCTGCAAAGGTTATCCCTATGATATTGACCGGGACCAGTACCAGCAAAATGCAGGCTGCAGCCATCATCAGCAGATACGCTCGCTGGAAAAAATAGATCTCCCGTTGAATAGAATGATCACAAAAGGATCGTACGACTACGCTTACCGCCAAGTAAATCTTCTTTAAATACTTAATTAGAAAGGCACACGTCAAGGATCCAACAATCGCTGATAGGAAGAAAAGGTTAGCAACCAGTGCAACAATCCCATTCGAATGGCCTTTGGTCCAGTGTTGATCTCGCAAGTGTCTGTTGAAAATGCTGGAGCCAATGAAAAATCCTCCTAAAATCAGTGTTATAATGCCTGGAAGTATGCCAACAACAATACTTAAATTCCAGATCCCGTTTAGTAAATAATTGAGTAACTTTACCGCCAAGCAGCGTATTGGTTTGCATTTTGTTCTTCTGGCTCATCTCGCACCATTCCGTGCAGCCCGGCATTTTGGTATCCAGTAAGCGTGAAAGGCTCCAAACAACTAAACCCGTCCTAGGGCGGGTTTTCTGTCAAACGGTGATTTTCCCACGGTGAATCTTCATTTCGATCCTTTTGTTACATAACTTGTTATTTCGATGAACTTTTTTTTTTGACTCATCCCAATGAACCTTCACTATTGAGAATTTTTTTTATAGTTTCAATTCCAAAAACATTTTAGACAAATACCAAGTTTTCCAATAAAATCAATTCTTACTTTCGGCATTATCATGTGGATAGATAATCTTCCGTTGATTAGCTTCCGGGAGTGACAATTTTTTTGACTCTACTCTTTCATATTTTCCGGCTCCGGAAAATCCAACCTTTTGTTATCATTCCATTATCAGCAACGTTCGGGAAAGCTTCGTGAATCATCGTAGTCTTGTGTGGAAAATCAAACGACAACAATAACCATACAAACCCCGTTCGTTTTTGGCAACATTTTTGGAATTTAGCCAAATTCGAAAGGTTTTTTTTTGTCACTTTTTAATTTTTATTTTTATTTCAAATTGATTCAAATTGACGTAAAACATAGTAGGGTGATTTGCCAATCGTTGCACACCTAAGCACATGATTTTGGTGTTTATGCTGTATTTTAGTCATTTCAACCAAATTCACTCGATTTTTTTTGTCGATGCACTCATACAGTATTGGTCAACAAGATCCAAAAGTTCAAGTGTTTGAAAAAAGTGACAAAAAATTTAAAAAATCGTTTAAAATAGCTTGTCTGTGCCCAATAGTTGCACAGGCAAATTTTGTGTCGTGCATAATGTTGTCCGATATTTTCCAATGGTTGCACATTTTAAAAATCAGTCACCATGAGGTCGAATATGCTGATATTTGTGACGGAAGCTCATTATGAGAACTTCTAGTTCATATACAATCTAATTTTTAGACAGCCCCTTATGAGGGGCGGTGGGGGGGGGGTCTTTCATATAAACCGTCCAATGCACTTTCCAATTCCAATTCGGCCCAAAAAAAACACAAAGCCGCCGGTTTGAGTGTCTGGAATAGCATTTATCACACGTGAAATTTTCTCAGAAACTCAAATCCACCTCTTAATTTACCCAAAGCCATTTGAGTGGAGTGCTATTTAACCTAATAGGCCCAGTGTTGAGCCTTTTTCTTTATATGTCCTACCAACATAAAATTTGATGTCTTTAAAATCCCATAGAATGAACTGAAAGGTATTTAATGCTTAATTTTTAAGTGGCTATTAACAGGTGAAAAGATTAGAAAACGTGATATGTTTTGCCCTCTTTTACCCCTATGAAGAAGATGCGATTTTATAAAACAAATGTTTCAGGACTCACTTGGAAGTCGATCGATTTTTAACATAATGAATCTCAATTTAAAACTTGAAAATGGACACAACCACGCCCAAAGTTTCAGATCGTTTGACTGATTTATGCTCATGATATACAATTTTGTATAAGATTTTTTTTTCGAAAAGTTAATTGATTAAATATCTTTTTCATATAAGTGGGTTTATTTGTAATAAATGTAACCTCTGTAGCATTTCATCAATCTTCAGGAAACAATCACATCACATAGAAATGCTTCCCAAGAGTTTTCCGGCTGAAAAACTGTTTTGGATCAAATAAAGTTTCACAAAGCTATGACTGTTTATTTTTCTGGGTGATAAGGGCCAAATAAAGCTTCACATAGATGTCTCCAGGATTTCATAGATAATAAATCTGATAAAAAAGTAGTCTCTAAAAGCCAATGCAGTTGATTTGACTTTGATACTTTTCAGACAATGCATTGCCCGAATTTCATACATACATAAGTTTTTCAACGAGTTTAATAATTTCAAAACTTCATTTTTAAGATTTGACGGCAGAAAAAATAAACTTATGGATATATAAAGTTTTTTTCGGGGTTTCTTTTGTTGATTTTGTTCGGTGATGTCACCGAACAAAATCAACAAAAGAAACCCCGAAAAATTACATCCAGCGGTGATCTAAATCGTCGTGAACAGGATATATAAAGTGTAATTGAATTATTGAATTAATTATTAAAAATCAACATTGAGTGCAAAAAATGTGAAAATTCTGAGTGGAAAATAATTAATTAAAGCACAGAAGTCAATGAACGTGTTCAATTTTGTATGACAATTTGTATGCAAGAAGAACATTTCGCATAGACAAGAAATTCAAATAAGTTTGAAATGAATTTTGTTTTAAATTGTTGATTTTGCCCATACTTAAGATTAATTGTTTGCCAGCATGAGAAGAAGCAAAATTTTTCATGAAAAAAGTTATAACCATTTCGAAATAAAAAATCGTAATCCATTGAAAAGTATTGTAAAATTGCAGGATTTGCTTTCTGAAGCTTTCAATTAAATTTCATGACATATATTTGCGAAAGTTTTAAATCATCACACTTATTGGTTACGCAGAGCAGTATAATGCGATTCTTATTTTCATCCAGTTAACCAGCTTTCAAATGAGCTGTTAAAACGCTAAAATTAAAAAATATTTACATATTTTGAATTTTTTGTATGACAACGAATATCATTTCTTGGGTACAAGTTAGGTTTAGTTTTTGTTCACATACAATGTATTGCAAGAACCAAAAAATATTTTAAAAATACAAAATTATGTTTTTTGAATTTTCAGTACATCTCTGATGGTTTTTGAATGAAAATTTGGATTTTTCTTTACAAGCCTCCTCACTAATTCAAAACACGTTGTTAAATTCAGGACTTAATCAATCGCTTCCAAAAAATTTTATTGCTATTTTTAGCTGTAAGAACAACCAAACAAAGTTATTGGAGGTATACGAATTCATTAATTTGAAATTTCCAAACAAATTTTGCAGCGGAACTATGTACAACAATGGGGCAGGAGGAGATTGAGCGGACCAATTGTTGCACGATCCAACATATTTTCTGGATAAGTATGGATCAAAAATTTTTTTCAAAATCATTGTGTTAAAATTGTCCAACAAACGTTTCGTAAAGAAAACTGATATGAAAAATGTTTTGTTCTGACGTAAAACCTTATTTGCCGTAGAAGGAATGTTAAGGTTTTTGTTAACAATTAGCACGAAAACTGCGCGAAAAAAAACAAGAAAAGTTAAAACTGCCGTAAAATACACACTTACCAGCAGAAAATATCACAAAAGCTTCATTTCATAAGAAATCATTCCGAATTACATGATTCAGTATTATTTTTGAGGAAAAGTTGAATAACAGCTGAAATATTGACAATTTAAGTCATGCTGTGCAACGATGGGTTAGGGGACAACGATTGGCAAATCACCCTATAAGCATAATTTTTCTTGATTTGGTTCAATTCTATTAGTTTTAAGCAGTAAAACATGGGAAAATTCTGAAAATCTAAAAATCTGAAAATCTGGAAATCTGAAAATCTGAAAATCAAATCTGAAAATCCAAATATCTGAAAATTTGAAAATCAAAATTGTCAAAACCAAAATTGACAAAATTGACAAAAATGACAAAAATGACAAAAATGACAAAAATGACAAAAATGACAAAAATGACAAAAATGACAAAAATGACAAAAATGACAAAAATGACAAAAATG
Organism: Uranotaenia lowii; assembly: GCF_029784155.1. Classification (NCBI taxonomy): domain Eukaryota; kingdom Metazoa; phylum Arthropoda; class Insecta; order Diptera; family Culicidae; genus Uranotaenia; species Uranotaenia lowii. The sequence goes on from NC_073692.1 coordinate 411,594,429, forward strand.
ACAAAAATGACAAAAATGACAAAAATGACAAAAATGACAAAAATGACAAAAATGACAAAAATGACAAAAATGACAAAAATGACAAAAATGACAAAAATTACAAAAATTACAAAAATGACAAAAATGACAAAAATGACAAAAATGACAAAAATGACAAAAATGACAAAAATGACAAAAATAACAAAAATGACAAAAATGACAAAAATGACAAAAATGACAAAAATGACAAAAATGACAAAAATGACAAAAATGACAAAAATGACAAAAATGACAAAAATGACAAAAATGTCAAAAATGACAAAAATGACAAAAATGACAAAAATGACAAAAATGACAAAAATGACAAAAATGACAAAAATGACAAAAATGACAAAAATGACAAAAATGACAAAAATGACAAAAATGACAAAAATGACAAAAATGACAAAAATGACAAAAATGACAAAAATGACAAAAATGACAAAAATGACAAAAATGACAAAAATGACAAAAATTACAAAAATGACAAAAATGACAAAAATGACAAAAATGACAAAAATGACAAAAATGACAAAAATGACAAAAATGACAAGAATGACAGAAATGACAGAAATGACAAAAATGACAAAAATGACAAAAATGACAAAAATGACAAAAATGACAAAAATGACAAAAATGACAAAAATGACAAAAATGACAAAAATGACAAAAATGACAAAAATGACAAAAATGACAAAAATGACAAAAATGACAAAAATGACAAAAATGACAAAAATGACAAAAATGACAAAAATGACAAAAAAGACAAAAATGACAAAAATTGCAGAAATTACAAAAATTACAAAAATTACAAAAATTACAAAAAATTACAAAAACTACTAAAATTACAAAAATTACAAAAATTACTAAAATTTCAAAATTTACAAAATTTACAAAATTTACAAAAATAACAAAATTACAAAAATTACAAAAATTACAAAAATTACAAAAATTACAAAAATTACAAAAATTACAAAAATGACAAAAATTACAAAATTTGCAAAAATTACAAAAAAATACAAAAATTTCAAAAGCTTTTAAAAAAAAAAAAAAATACAAAGATAAATTTGGAAGCTTTAAACTTTTTGTTTTGTCCTTTTTCAATTCTTGTCAGTTTTGTCAATTTTATTAATTTTTAAATTTTGATCAACGTCGTCATTTTTCTCAATTTCGTCAGGTTTGTTATTGATGTTAATTTTAACAATTTGGTCAATTTTATCATTTATTTTAATTTTATATTACTCTTTATCTTATTTGTCAATTCTGTACACTGCTGATGTAATCCCTGAAACTCAATCCAGAATCCAATTTGATGCCTAATTCCCTAACACAGGTAACTCTTGCAATACTTTCGCCACTTAGGGAATACGTAACTGGATCGGTGTACTGCTTCTTGTAAAAGATATTGCTGCGCATTTTGCATTGTTTACTTTCAGCTTGGTTCTGATCATAAACTCAGAGAACACATTCAAATCGTTCTAAAGTTTTCTACAATCTGAAATTAATTTTTACGGCCTTATCGGTGAAAGTTATGTTCTCATAGTGAGAACATTTCAAGAATTGAAAATTATAGATGGATAGAAGAAGATTAGAAGAAAATTATAGGTGTTGAAATGAGCGGGTAGAATTTTTTTAAGAAGCATTTTCACCACATACTTAACTTTTGTTCAATCACGGATCAACTATTTTGAAATGTTAGAATCGGACAGGGTTGAGTCTAACACAACACAATAGTTGATGTGTTGTGTTAGACTCAACCCTGTCCGATTCTAACATTTCAAAATAGTTGATCCGTGATTGAACAAAAGTTAAGTATGTGGTGAAAATGCTTCTTAAAAAAATTCTACCCGCTCATTTCAACACCTATAATTTTCTTCTAATCTTCTTCTATCCATCTATAATTTTCAATTCTTGAAATGTTCTCACTATGAGAACATAACTTTCACCGATAAGGCCGTAAAAATTAATTTCAGAACATAAATCACGGTGATTAATCTTAATTAGTTTTCTACAATCTTCTATCCTTTTTACTGGCCAAAATAGTTTCACATAATCTGCGTAAATCAGTACGAAAGCATCCGAAAGGGAGTCCGGCAAATTAATCATCAGAAGAATGAAAAGCAAAGGTCCCAAGTGACTGCCTTGAGGCACTCCGGAAGACGTTTTAAAGGGTGTAGAGCACACAGAATTTACAGATACGTACTGCTGTCATCAAATAAGACTCGATCTAAGGTAGGGTGTTTCCTTCAATACCAATTCGCGCCGATGCATCCAAAATTTCGTCAATTCCTGTTACATCAAAGGCCTTCGACATGTTGGTGTAGATGCTAATACACGAGTGGTGAACTCGCAAAGATTTGTGACCACCGGTATGAGGTTGGTTTCGGGATAATAGACGATTGCACATATGACGCAGCCTGCAGTTATGAAGTAAACGGTCCAATTTAATGCGCTGCGAATAATACTCTTTCGGAATGCCGAATAAAACATGAAATTTCTCATCAGATTTCTAAAAATATTGAAAGTAATTCACACTAGAATTTATTCTTTTTTCTTCTTACCAAATAAACAACAATTTAAAATTTAATCGTTCAAAAAATCCTGCGGCCTCTTAGTTCCTCCAAAAACAATTTCGCCTCGCTTGGTGAACTCCGTCCGGGCCTGTCGTATAGACATCTTCGTCGTTTCCGGTAAGTACCGATAGAATACACCCGTAATCACCAACAGCGGAACTCCACAAACCATCATAACGCCCCCGTACAGGGAAGCATCCTGGAAGTTCCACGAACTAACGATACAAACAATCGCCAGTTGAAGCACATTCTCTACGATCTGTACCACGGCAACGGAGGCCGCTTTCTTCTTGGTCGAAAACGCCTCCGAACAGTAAACGTCCGGCACAAAGGTGATCCCGGCCGAAGCTACAACTTCGTAGGAAAGCATAATGGCTATTGCTATGTCCCGATTGATCGAATCGGCTACCAGGTAGACGATTCCCATGATGACCATAACCATGCCGCAGCTGAAGCTGGACGCGGTAATTGCTGCCCGGCGTCCAAATTTGTCGATCACGAAGAGGAAGACGGTGCCAACGGTCAGCCGTATGGTGAGGACTGACACTGCCGACAGGCTGTAGTCTTCGAGCCCGAACAGGGTGTTGAGGATGTGGAGTCGAACGAGGTTAAGGCCGGTGTTGAAGGAGAGAACGGTAGCTAGTTTGCAGAGAATGAGTAAGGTGAGTGGTCTCAGATTTCCGTCCTGGAAGATCGATCGAGAAGTGTCTTCATCTTCCGCCAGCATGGTCTTGAACTCGGTGTAGTCGTTGCGAATTTCCCAGGTTTCCGTTGATTCGTTGCGTAGTTTGATCATAGATTGTATAGCTTCCCCGTCTCGTCCTCGTTGGATTAGGAAAACGGGCGATTCATATGTGAGGAATTGGGAGAGAAGTCCTCCGAAAATAATGTAGACGGTTCCGATTATGCCAATGATCCTATTGGGAGCGATTTCTTCTGCACTGGCGGCCATCGGACTGAGTGATCCATGCGTGACTACTCCAATCATTAGACAGTAGTTCACCGCCACCGTATTGAGACCACGCAACTCTTTGATTGACGTTTCTCCTGCGTGAATTAGAACCACTAAGTAGGCCAAGCCGTGGGCCAGTCCTAAGAGAACGCGAGCAAAAGCAACGCTTGCTATGTGGTCCGGTAGAATAATCAACAGCAAACATCCTACACCAGCTAGCACAAGATAAACTCGCTGAAACGAACCAATTGTTGAAGCTGTTTTAAGGAGTTTTCAATGATCCGAATAGGAGCGTAACATACGGAAATCGCTTTCTTGTTGTGTCGTTCCACTAAAAAGAATCCTGCTATTGTTCCCACAATGGCCGCCATGTAGAACGAAATCTGCGTCAGTAGGATCACTCTATCGGAATGGTCAAAAGTCCACGGTTGGTATTGAAGGTCCATGTTGAAGATGGTCGAACCCACAATCATTCCCGTTACCATGAGGGTCATTATCCCTGAAAATGTAGAGAATCATTTCACTTTGAGTAAACTCACAGCCTACCACGTGAAGGTTTGAAAATTCTTACCACCCGCCAGCGTATTGGACTGGGGTTTATTTTTCTGGTTCATTTCGATCCATTCGCCACAGCCTCCCATGATGCCTTGGCAATTTTTTTTTTGACGTTTTGTTTTCGCAAATCAATCCGGTTTTCAAAACAAAAATTTATAAATATTTGCACCCAGTGTTGAGTTTCGTTCCTAGCACGGGAACAAACAAAATCGAAATGATAAACATGCCATTTTTAGCTGGAACTAGGAACCCCCTCCTTCTCGAAGTATTGACTGATAGCTCATGTTGATTGCAACGATGAACATCTCGTCAGCAGGCAGCAACGTCAGGAGAAACGAATCGAATGTTATCTATGCCATCCGGAAAAAATAACACTGAAGATACCAGGCAGCGCAGGCTAGACTGAATGATAACGCTCGAAATTGTCGAGTACCGAATGGATTGTACCTAGACCTAAACCCCAAAGCCCCCTTTCTCCTGCGCAGTGCGTCGTATGGGTGCGCTGATAAGATAATTGTAAAAACCTAAACAATTACATACATGTGATAAATCAGTATTGTTATGGATGTACGGGAGAAGTCGAACTTTGTGATGAGGAACATTGGGCGTTCCCACATCTCTGAACTGCATTGCTGTTTAGAATCAAAACAAACTTTTGTGACGTTCAGTAAGAATTGGCTTGTGATATAGCTCAGTTGGCAAGTCTGTTGTCTTCTGAGCCGATGTCCGTGAGTTCGAGCCCAAGAGTAAACATCGAACACAGTTGTACCGGATAAGTTTTTCAATAACGATCCATCAGCCAACTGCAACGTTGATAAAATCGCGAATGCCATAAAGATGGTAAAACGACTATAATCGAAACAAAAAAAAAGTACACTAAGAATTGGGAAATCATACGCCTCAGACAGCGAACAGTCACGAACCGGAAAGGAATTATTAATTGTTTTGATAACATCCAACGGCGATGAAAATGTTTTATTTTTTGTTCAATTCTTTCTGGAGGTGACAAATTCATTTATTTACTACTCAAACGAGGCTTATTAAATTCTACACCGGAAAATCAGCAGCTGAGACCTGGATGCGGCCAAGCGACAATCATACCACTGATAAGCTGATATAATTCCCCCTATGTAGGAGAAAAATATTCATCGCCCAGAGCTCCTGGCGCTAACTAGCTCATCATTCCCTAAGCTTCGTTTCCCGATCATGTAATGATACCTATAGCTGAATTTCGATTTTATCGTAGATCATTCAATTTTCATTTGACAATTCGAAAATATTTTTTATGAAGAGCTATGTAAGTTTAAATTTTAGTTTCAATGTATCGGATCAATTCCATTCTTATTGAAGAAGAGTGAATTTTTTTTCCTTGTAGGGGAGAGCCCACTGCGACCAGTAGTTGATCTATTGTGGTAATTACCCCGTGTTAATATATGCTATCAGGCTCACCTGCACTATGGGTTGAAGTGACAGTTGATTGCTGACTAAGCATTTTATCCCAATCGGGTATGATATCAAAGCTGCTTAATCGAAGACGATAGTGGCTGGTTCCCTTCAGGTAGCGGATTACCCTTTTGACCTCGTTCCAATCTCCTTGCGTGGGGCAGCTGATATGGCGACTCAGAATGGACACCGATGCTGATATGTCCGGTCGGGTGTTGACAGAAAGGTAAAGAAGTTGACCAATTACCTTCTGGAACGCTAGATTATCGGACAACGGCGCCTCCTTCCTTTCCTGCTTGATATAACCAGGATCAAACGGAATTTTAAAGTCCTTGGCATCCGCTATACCCGTATCTCGAATGATTTGATTGATGTACTGCTGCTGGTTCACGAAGAAATCGCCTTTCTCGTCTCGCTGAACCTCAATTCCGAGATAGTAGTGGATGTCTCCGAGCTCACTCAGTTCGAATTGCTTCTTCAAAGCAGCAATCAAAGTTTCGCAAAGCTCAATTTTCTCGCTAGTTACTACCAAGTCGTCAACGTAAAGCAGCACTTAACAGGCTTTTCCGTCCTTCACCTTCCAATAGAGACACGGATCCGCTTTGCATCGCTGGAAACCTTGCTTGCAAAGCGCGGAATGCAGCTTGGAATTCCACGCCCTGGCAGCATACCGGAATTTGAAATCGCCATTACCATCGGGCGGTACTCGGAGGGAAGGCCAGCAAGCAGCACAGTACCTCCAATTCCAGGTATGTAAGCACGGCAAATTTCCAACTGGACCAGTTGTCGCGCCCTGTTAGCCTTTGGATTCCGGGTAGACTTGAGATTGAAGCGCTCGGACCGTCACCGCCGCCAGAACTTCCAACTGCAGAAAACATTTCGGTTCTTCAAATCTTCCTAACTGGGCCAATAACCTCTTGAAGTATGGGGTTAAAGTATGGGGTTACGCAGATCAAGAGAAACACGTCCTGGAAGATTACAGTTATATTTGCGAATGATTGAAAAAACTTATGAGCTAATGACATTGGAGTCTCGATTGCTGTGATTAGTTTCACCTGAGATCGACCTACTCCAACAGTTTTGAATGCTAGCGCCCCATCACAACCAGTGTATTAATCACTTACGAAGTAGTTAAGACACGAACCTTTGGTTGATGGAAATGTGGTGCAGAGTTATGTCAATTTATCAGTGATCATACATCGGCCGCCCGTTCGTCCAACATATTCACCTGGAACACCATATCGACAGCTTTGATCGCTACCAGGCTCCTGAATCTGCAAAAGTAAAACTTACTTTAAAGCTTGCTAAAGCATAGGATTCATACATCCAAAAGAAGCAATCACGAATTCATTAGGCATCTCCAACAACAACCGGTCCACGTTTTTTCTTGGTGTTTGGGTTGGAGTATTCTGGTTGCAAACTTCTTCTGTGCGTCGACTGCTAATTTGGTAAATTTCTGATTGGTATTTGTGAACTGTGGTTCTGTCTGGCTTTAGAAGAGCCTCCTCTTGCGAGTTCTAACCGTCTGACCGCCTACAGCAAAATCGGCTTTAATTGATTCTTTGATGAGCTTGTTGTTAACAATGCTGATAGCCTGCTGAACTCTTCTGCGGAAACACAGCTCAACAACACGAAAATATTAAACTTATGAATGGATCAATCTAGGCAGGGGGAGCAGGCCGAGCAACAGTCGAGTCATTTGGAGATCGCGTTCGCCATAAAAATATGTGTACCTATTTTATTCACAAAAACATCTTCCTGTTGGTGACGAATGATGAAAGCCGATTGACCGGCAATAGAATAGTCAATGAATTGTTTTTTCGCTTTGTTTGAGAATGGCGGTTTTTTTATGCATCGTGGCTATTAGAAAAGCATACCAATAATTTTATCTAAACGATGATTTTACCGTTATTGTTACACAGAAAAAGAACGTCTACAGGTTTGGTAAAACATGTTATCAAAATATTTCTGTCATCTTTAAAATTTTGATAATCTAATAGTTGTTTGTATTAAAGTACGACAGGCAGGAATGTCGTTTTAAAATGAGTTTTTGGTAAAAAAAAAATTAATAAAAAATAATCAAATATCAAATCAGTTTAGTAAAATTAATAGAATAAATATTATAAGAAATGAAAACTTATACAAAATAAAATAGTGAGAAAAAATTAAATAAATATTATATAAAATTGAAAAAATCTGAAATTTGAGAAATTATCAAAAAAATCAAGATAATTAAAAACTTCATCAACTCAATTATCAATATTAATACTAAGAATATCAGGAACATAATTAATCTAAAAACATAAAGAAAGTCCAAAAATGTACCCATATATTAAGAAACAAATATTGAAAAAAATATATAAATTGAAAAAAATGTAAACCGTGGGTAAATTGAAGGGAAACTTCCGATTGCTTTGATTCAGAAGAAAATTAAAAAATCAAGAAATGATAAAAGTTAAAATAAAATAAGATAATCAAGAAAATTAAGGTATTCAAGAAAATGAAAATAATCAAAAAATCAAGAAATTCAAGAAAATCTAAAAAGTGAAGAAAATCAATGAAATCAACCAAATTAACTAAATCAATAAAATCAACACAATCAACGAAATTTAAAACAAATTACAAAATCAACAAAATCTAAAGAGGTAACCAAATCAAGAAAAAAAATCCCAGATTTAATACACTTAACAGTGGATTGGAGGCTTTCTTACAGATTGTAAATTATCTTTGGAATTGAGAGGAGAGAATTCCATGTCTACCTTTGTAGTCAATAGTTGGTAAGCTTATCGCTAAAGTCAAAATAAAGACAGATATACTTTTGAAGTCCAAGCATCAGGTTGTGTCTTTCTTGGCTCCTCTGACCTGAGCCGTCCGAATATCACTCCCAGCTCTAGGGTGATTGACCCCGTAGCAAGTGTGGCAATACTGAAGGTCACTGACGTGACATATTGGCGACGAGATAAAATGACGTGTAGTTAAAACATGAGTTTATCATCCGAGTTTAAGCCTGCTGTTTCGACAGGTGAAAACCGCGTTAAGGGAAGATTTCCAGTGTATGTGCCGGGACTGAATGTGAATTCCTACCTGCAAACGGTAGATATTTTCTTTGCGCTGAATAAAACGCCAGACGAAGAAAAGCCGTTAGAATTTATAACAAGTGTGGGCCAGGAAACGGCGGACCGACTGATTGGCATTTTTAAGCCAGATAAAATAGTCGGTAAAAGTTATGAAGAGATTGTGACCAAATTTAAGAAAATATTCGAAGTGAATAAAAACGTTTTCGCTGAGCGCCATAAACTGATAACCCGTACACAGTTAGACGGAGAATCGCTTGATGATTTTTCCATCGAGCTCCAGAACATTGTGGAGCACTGTGATGTGTCCTTGGAAACAGAAATAACGTTAGTGAAATCGGTTTTTGTTTCGGGTATAAAAAACGATAAAACACGCGAGAAGATGATAAACGAGGCTAATGTGGAGTTGACTTTATCCGAGCTAGTGGAAAAAGCTAAAACAATGGAAGTTGCGGCGGCTGAAGCTCGCAAAATGGGCCGATCAGAAGTTCACACGTTAAACTTCGTTGGTCCGAACCACAAACCCGGGAATGCATCAAAAAACTTACTTCGATCTAGCCAGTTCGACGACGTCGCACGACTTGGCGACGCTGTCGGTCACCGCGGAAACGCATCGGGGGAAAACCAGGTTGTGTGTTATAATTGCTACCAGAGAGGGCATCTCTCGTACACATGCACCTTCCCGAAGGCCAAAAAGCCTCGCACGTCTTGGCCATCCAGGGGGCGAGGGAACCGAAAACGAGCTTTCGAGGAGAGAATCAACCAACTGAGCGCAGCGATGGAAGAGCTGAAATCCAATCTGAATGACGATGATGGTGCATGCGAGAATAGTTCTAATGATGACGATGATGGTGAGGTTGAGATGGTGAATAATATTGTACTAGGTGAGGGCAGGTCTGATACTTCTCCAGCATATTTGGAACTTTGTGTGAATAATGCTAATCTGGTGATGGAGTGCGACACTGGTGCTTGCGCAACGATATGTTCTAAACGCACTTATAATGAACATTTTACAGCTGTTCCTCTTTTACCAGTCAAAAGAAATTTTTTTGTGATCTCAGGCGGAAAAGTTCTTGTTTCTGGTCAGATTATTGTGCATGTGAGGATTAATAAAAAAAAAATTCTTACTTCCTTTAATCGTAGTTGAGTCGAAACAACATTTTACTCCTCTTTTGGGGAGGGATTGGCTGAACGTTATTTTCCCAAAGTGGAGATCCTCCTTTTCTCTCAACCATATTTTTACTGAAGATAGTAGAGAGCTGTGGGTTAAAAACGCTATAACGAGTCTTAAGTCAAAGTATGCAAAGGCTTTCGATGATGATATCTCCGAACCTATTAAAGATGTAATAGTTGACATAAAAATAAGTGAAAATGCAATTCCAATTATTCATAAGCCTTATGCGGTAGCCTTTAAACATAGAGAAAAAGTTGAAACTCAGTTGGAAGCTTTGGTGTCTAAGGGAATTCTCGAAAAAGTTGAATACGCTGACTGGGCCTCTCCCATTGTTGTTGTTGTTAAGCCCAATAAAACAGACATTCGCATATGCATGGATGGGTCAAAAACGGTTAACCCTTATATAACTACTCATCATTATCCTTTGCCTACCATTGAAGATCTAATAACAAATAAAAGTAGAGCTAAGAAATTTGCACTTATTGATTTGAGGGGGGCTTATCAGCAGTTAGTAGTTTCTGAGAAAACAAAAAAATTACTTGTAATCAACACGCATAAGGGTCTTTTTGCCTATCGACGACTACCATACGGTGTTAAACCAGCAAGTTCCCTTTTCCAATCTGTGATTGATCGAATTTTATCAGGAATAAATAACGTCCAAGCTTACATTGATGACATACTCATCTGGGCCGAGTCCGATGCTGAATTGTTTAAAATAATAGAAAAGGTGTTAAAGAAATTAGTTCAATATAATGTAAAAATTAATTCCGAAAAATGCCAGTGGTTTGTTCCCTGTGTAAAATATTTGGGACACATTCTTTCGGAAGGTGGTGTGGCGCCAAATCCGGAGAAGGTGAAAGCAATATCGGCCGTGCCAGTGCCAACTTGCGTTAAAAAACTGAAAGCTTTTCTCGGCATCAGGGATGCCATTCTCTATAGAGAAAAACGGAGAACGGAGAATAAAACACCCCCGTGCGATAACAGCAATTCACCCGGGTGAGATTTTTTGTTCCTCTCCACAGATTATTCGCACCCCGGTTTCGAATGCTACACACACCTAATTCCAATTGCTCCGGCGTGCGACAATTTGTCACTGTAGAGCACCCCGGTGACAACACAGGACCGACTGGTTTAAGCCACGAAAAATCAAAGACAAAAACAAACACGATGGTGTGCATAATAATAGCATCAACAAACGATGAATGTTTCGGGCGAGTGGTAAAGCTTCGAATGTATTGGTAAACGCAACAAGCCAAGCTAGCTGCCGTCGCTGTCGCTCTCCGTGGTGAAAACATTTTTTCACCATAGTGTGTGTTCGCTCTGGCGTGTTGATTAACAGATTCTCTACAGAGGTTTGGCTAAAAATCTCTGCGGTGCGTTTCAGTGAATCTCTACCGAGAATCGAAAACCGAGCACGTCGGTGATTCTCGTTAGAGAAATTGCAAGCCTGCTCGGCATGATTAATTTTTACATAAAATTTGTACCAAAGCTTAACATTACTTTAGTACCTTTACACAATCTGTTAACTAAAGATCAACAGTGGGTTTGGAGCGACGAATGTCAACATGCTTTTGAGAAAAGTAAAATTGCCATTTGTAGTAGCAAGATTTTAACCCATTATGATCCTAATAAACCAATAACCGTAACATGCGACGCAAGCGACGAAGGCATTTCAGGTGTGTTAAGTCATAACATTAACGGTGCTGAATTTCCAGTATTTTTTGTATCTAGACGTCTTACAAAGGCAGAAAAAAACTATCCCATTTTACACAGAGAAGCCCTAGCCATTGTTTTCTCAATGGAAAAATTTTACAAATATGTTCTTGGTCAAAAAATTACCATAATAACTGACCACAAACCTTTAATGGGAATTTTTAGCGGAAAAAAGGGTGGTCCTATGGTGATCGCTAACAGGCTCCAAAGATACTATATTCGATTATCAATTTTTGATTATAATGTAATTTTCAAACCAGGAAAGGAAAACTACATAGCTGACTGTTTATCAAGGCTTCCACTCGATGAAACTCCTTGCCAAACCGATCTTGAAGAAATGAATCGAAGCTCTTTCAATAACATAAATTATCTTATAGATAACAAAACTTTGAATATCAACTCGAAACTAATAAGTGAAAAATCAGCAGAAGATCCTTTATTATCAGAAGTTATGAAATATACAAAAAATGGATGGCCCAGTCATGTTAAAGAAAAACAACTTAAAAATTATTTTGCAAAACGACATCAACTTAACTTAGAATCTGACTGTCTGTTGTTTGGGGAACGAGTAGTAATTCCATCCTCTTTGAAACTACCCTCATTGCATTTATTACATGCAAATCATAGGGGATTGCAAAAGATGAAACAAATAGCGAGATTTTATTTGTACTGGGAGGGATTAGGATCGGACATCGAAAATTTTTTGTCGTCTTGTAAGAAATGTCAAACTCTAAACACAAATAGATCTCCAAAAATTTATGGAAATTGGCCAGAAACATCGCAACCATTAGAACGCATTCACATTGATTTTTTTCATAAATTCAATAAAACTTTTTTAATAATAGTAGATGCCTTTTCACGTTGGATTGAAATAAAGAGAATGAGTCAAACAACAGCAGAACATGTTGCCCAAGCACTTGATGATTTTTTTTTCCACTTTTGGATTCGCTCAAACGTTAATAAGTGACAATGGTCCACCATTCACTAGTAGTGCTTTCGAAGGCTTTTGTCAATCAAGAAACATAACCCACATAACATCACCTCCGTATCATCCAGCTAGCAATGGTTTAGCTGAACGCGCAGTTCAAACGACAAAAGTAGTACTTAGTAAATTAATCGATGATAATGAATCTCTTCCATTTTTACAGATAGACAATAAAATCCGTTCTTTTCTACATAATCACCATCAAACTCCAACAACAGAAGATAGCATTATTCCAAATCAAAGAATTTTTGCATACCCTGTTCAAACAATATTATCAGGAATCAATCCAAGACAAAAGAAGCAGTTAGATGAAAATACTGGTGACAAAAGTAAAATCGACAGTAAACTGAAAAAGTGATCTACGCATATAAAGTTAATGGAAAAACATTTTGTAACGAGGCAGTAGTTGTTAAAAAAAATTCTAATATGACCTATCTCATAGACATTGAAGGAGAAATCAAAAAAGCTCACAAAAATCAACTAAAGAAAATTGCTAAACGTGCTTTTTTTCCTAAGTATCCCAACGATGGTAAAACTTCAAACACTGAAAATGTATCTGAATCAAAAAGTGTCACCAAATCTGAAGTAGAAAAAACAGAATCAAAACATGAATTGCAAAATTGTCAAATACCACGTAGGTCTCAAAGAAAAACAGGAAAAAAGCATGAAAATTTGAATTTAGTAAAATTGTTGAAATTTTAATTAAGTGAAAAATTTATCTTAAAGGGGGAGTTGAGAGGAGAGAATTCCATGTCTACCTTTGTAGTCAATAGTTGGTAAGCTTATCGCTAAAGTCAAAATAAAGACAGATATACTTTTGAAGTCCAAGCATCAGGTTGTGTCTTTCTTGGCTCCTCTGACCTGAGCCGTCCGAATATCACTCCCAGCTCTAGGGTGATTGACCCCGTAGCAAGTGTGGCAATACTGAAGGTCACTGACGTGACAGGAATTATATGACACAATAATGGATTCCTTATTTCTGAATTATAGATGATTAATCTATAAAAAAAAAAGATTATGATTAAAGAAAACCGAAAGCAAAAATTACTAAACTCAATATAAAAAAAGATGGCCAGTACGTTTTTTGGAGGATAAGCGAACTGATATTCAAGGAGTTCATTTACTATCAAAATATTTCAAACTATTTAGGTTTGAGAGCCACATTTCTCAACGCTCACTAGTGGTCAAGAGGTTAGCCTAAGGTTGCCAGAATTTTTTTCACTCCCATCCGGGCCTAGCAATTCCGGGCATTTTTTCAAAAAAACCTAGCAAAATCCGGGCATGGATTTCAATTTTTCAAATCCAAAAACCGGGCAAAAACCGGGCAAAATTTAGGTGTTATTATACATAAAAGCAAAGAAAAAATGCAAAAAATATGAAATTAATATTTTATTAATGTAATTGCAGACTTTCAAAAACTTTTTGGAACACTTAAATATTTAAAGGTTTATAAAAGTAAATCAGCGATATTATTTGAAACAACCGTTGAAAATTTCCATACCGTTAATCGATTTTGCTGAAACTTACTCAAAAACTTTGATTTTTTTTTGGTTTCTTTGTAAAAATTGTAAAAAAATCCGGGCAATATCCGGACTTTTTTCACAATATCCGGGCAACCGGGCCGGACCGGACTTTCTCGAAATTTTGCATCAAATATCCGGGCAAACCCGGATAAAACCGGGCAATCTGGCAAGCTTAGGTTAGCCTCCTTAACTCTCATGATAGATAGCGTGGGATCGATACTCGGCTGTTCAATGAACTTTATGTCAAATTTTCGATCGCTTCCGTAATTAATTTAGCGATTGCTGGCTTCTGCTGCTGAGCAAATGGCTACCTTTTTCGGAGCCAACATAAGCATGATATGTTCTATGGAATAGAACAATTTCAAAAAATTTTGTTTTTTTGGTTTTGAGATATGACCTACAGGAAAAAAAATCCAATTTTTTTATACTAAATTTATCAAAATCGTAAAACCCAGAATAGGAGAAAGGGTGGTGAGAACGTTTCAATGGAACATAAAAATCCACGGACAGCATCGTAACTCGTCGAGCTGAGTCGATAAGTATATATAAAGTGGGGTCTTGGACACTTAATTAATGATAGCCTTAACTGACCGTTCGCTATGCCTTTCTGTAAGAAAGCCAAAAAATCAAGAAATTCAAGAAACTCAAGATATTCAAGAAAATCACGAAAATTAAAAAAAACCAAACAAATCAAGAAACTAAAAAAAATGAGAAAATAAATTAAATAAAAAAATAAAAATTTAACCAAGGAAAAAATCAAGCTTATTAAAAAAATTAAGGGGGGGGGGGGGGGGGTAGGGTCTAACACTTTAAAAAAATCGATTATTTTATTTTTTTTTATTTTCTTATCGTAAAACATTTCAAGAATGTTGTGTCAAATTTTCAAGTCAATTGAAGCAAAACTGTAGAAATTATAGGCCTTTATCACCTCCTATCTAATACTGCAAGAAAGCAAGAGTAAGCAAAACTTCAAACGCGTTTTTCTCGAAAGCACATTTCTAAAGTCCGTGGACATCGTCATTTGAAAACTACTTATCCGATTCTTTTCAAATTTGGAACATGTTTTCTACATATAAAATACCAGACCCCAACGTTTTTGTTTTTTGTTTTTTTTACTTTGGGGAGATTTTACAGGTGAAAAATGACGGATTTTTTCGTGAAAAATCGTAGTTTTTACTTCAAACAGCCACAAAAATTTCATAAAAAAAATGTTAAGTTAAATAAAAACGTTGGGGTCCAGAAAAACATATATTGAAAATATTTTGCTCTGATTTTTTGACCTCAGATGATTCTGTGCTGAGATACAGTGTCCACCGCAAATCCTGTTTGCTAAAAGGCATCCTCGAAAGTGCTCCGTCACCGGCTCATTTTTCAATATTTTTCTACGAAAAAATTACTAAATGTTCTTTTAACAATGCTTTATAAAATGCAAAAAATTCGAATACATTTGTTTGAACGATAGCTCTAGAAAAAAATCGTGAAAATGGTGTTTTTTTATACCCGTTAGACCCTACCTCCCCCCCCCCCCTTAAGAAAAACAAAAATATCCTGGAAATCAAAATCATCAAGAAAAGTCAAGAAAATTAAGAAAATCAAACATATCATGAGAGTCAAGAAAATCAAGGAAATCATTTTAAACAAAAAACTCAATAATATAAAAAAAGCAAGAAACAAAAAAAAATCGTAAGATTAAAAAAATCGAAAAAATTCAAGAAAATAAACCAAATTAAATCAAGAAAATCAAGAATACAAAACAAATAAAAAAAATTGAAAAAAATCGGAAAAATTCATGAAAAAAATACAAAAAAATGAATTAAGAAAAACAAAAAAATAAGGAAAATAAAAAAATCAAGAAAATCAAAAATATCAAGAAAATCACGAAAACCATGAAACTTAAGAAAATCAGGAAAATCACGAAAATTAAAAAAATCAACAAAATCAAGAAAATAAAAAAAATCAAGAAAATCAAGAAAAAAACATGAAAATCAAGGACACCAAGAAAATTGAAAATATGAAGAGATTCAAGAAAATCAAGCAATTCAAGAAATTCAATATAATCTTAAAAGTCAAGAAAAACGAGAAAATCAAGAAAATCAAGAAAGCAAGAAAATCAAGAAAATCAAGGAAATCAAGATAATCAAGAAAATCTAGAAAATAAAGTAAATCTAGAAAATCAATCAAATCTAGAAAATCCAGAAAATCAAGAAAATCAAGAAAATCTAAAAAAAAAAGAAAATCAAGAAAATCAATAAGTTCGAGAAAATCAAAAAAAATCAAGATAAACAAGAATGCAATAAAATAAAAAAAAAATCAAGATAATCAAGAAAATAAAAAAAAATCAAGAAATTTCAGAAAATTAAAGAAAACTAAGAGGATATAAATATCAAGAAAAATTTAAAAATAGAAAATCAAGAAAAATTAAAAATAAGAAAATTATCGACTTAAAAATAAAGCACAAAACTACCAAACTACCAAGATTTAAGAAAATTTAAAAGTCATTAAAATCCCTAATGTCACGAAAATTGAGAAAATCATGTACATAAAGAAAATCAAGAAAATTACGAGATAATCATTAAAAGCAAATTTTTTTTTAAATCATAAATTCAAGAAAAAACAAGAAATTCTAGAAATTTAGGGAACACAAAAAATCAAGAAAACGAAGCAAATCAACAATATTTAGAATATTCTAGAATAAAATTAGTGATCGGTCGTGTTTGTGACAGCTCTGCGAAAATTATCTTGTAAATTTTCTTTTTAGTTGGGAAGTGTAATTTTTAACTAAAAAAAAACGCATAATCGGACCATGTGAACGTGGACAGAAAAAAAAATCGAAAACGAGTTTTCAAGAAGATATCCGTTTTAATGCACCCCGGAACTGGATTCGATGAATTTGAGCATGAAATGAATCCGCTTATGCTGCATTGGTGAGCCCGTTCTGATCTATTTAATAATTTGTTTATTAGAATAATCTTAATCTTAAGTCAGCATAATTATTTTTTGTTTAACATTCTTCAATCTATTTTCTCTTTATAATGTTGACTAAGCATCACGAACTCTACCAAGTTTGTGGAGTTCACAGGGACTTAATCATTTCCACGTTATATCAAAATCTGTTGTAAATTGATACTTTTTTTTTTTTTTTTTTTTTTGTAGCGGCCCACCACACTCCCCCACACCAAAAAGCTCATTAGAGCCCCCTGGTAATGGACGCTACTGTTCTCAGCATGTCTGGCAGCAACAAAAATTAATAAAAAACGCGGGCAAAATTTTACTCATGCTGAGAACTGAAATGTTTAAATTTAGTGCGAGGAAATGTAATGATAATACTAAATTAAATACTACATGGATCTCAATGGAAAACAGATTTCCTTTAAAGAGATCCACTATTTGATATTAATACTACTAAGCAAACATTTAATCAAATAAGACATTATAATTTAAGTAATTAATAAAAAAAAAAGAACACACAAAGAAACTAAATTGCTACAAAAATTAATTATAAAAGAAGAAAACTGGTCACTGATCGATCGGTTTTTAACGACTCAATTTTTCTTTTAATAGCTGTATTACTTTGATTTTGAACGTGGAACGGTTGTTGATGGTTTTTATTTCATTAGGCAAGGCATTGTACTTAGTTGGACCAATAAATGATATTCTTTTTTGACCTAAGGATGTCACGGATCGGCTTCGTTGTAAAAAATCTGACTGGCGAGTGTTATGAGTACGCAATCCCGTTGTAAAATGGATGTTTTGATTACTGAAACTTGTGTGTAAATTGTCGTAGACATATATTACAGTTTGTAAATCGCAAAGATCTTTTAATGGAAGAATGTTATGGGCTCTTAAGGTGTAGAGCTGTTGGGTAGGAAAGAGCAACGGTAGTCTATAAATATTTTTTAAGCATCTATTCTGGAGAGTTTGAAGTTTTTGTAAATTTGACAAGGAAGCTCTTCCCCATATCATAATAAGATAGTTAATATGAGAGTGAATAAACGCAAAGTAAAATTTCAATAAAACATGTTGAGGCACAAAATTTCTCAATTTCCATAGGATACCACAAAGAGGAGAAACTTTTTTCTCTAGATATTCTGTGTGACGACTCCAACAAAGAGTTTCATCTAGGTAGATTCCTAAATATTTAAAGCATTTTACCCTCTCAATAACATTTCCATTTATCGTTGGGTCAATATTCGGAGGTAATCTTTTATGTGAAGAATGAAATAACATGTATTTGGTTTTCGTATAGTTGAGTGAGGGCAAGTTGGTATTAAAATATTTAGATAACAATTTCAAGTCATTTTCAATTTGTTGAATGATAATATCAGTAGATGCTGCTGAGTAGAAAATTGCTGTATCATCAGCGAATAGGCGTGCTGTGCCTTTTAATGGTAAGTTACAGAGATCATTAACATACAACAAAAAAAGTAACGGACCTATATTGCTACCTTGTGGTACACCTATATCAATATTTCTTACCACGCTTTTGGTATTTTCAATCACTACAAATTGCTTCCGCCCCTCTAAGTAACTGCGAAGGATATTATTAGCTGTTCCTCTTATTCCATATTTGTCTAGTTTGGATAGTAATATTTCGTGATTCAATGTATCGAAAGCTTTTTTAAGGTCCAAAAACAATGCTCCCACAATATTTTTGGAATCAATTTTAGAAATAATGGAGTCGACTAGTTCTGAGATGGCAATTAGTGTGCTCGAGCCGGATCTGAAACCATATTGCAGCTTATAAAGTATGTCATGCTGGTTCAGGAAATTTACAATTCTGGTCACAAGAAGTTTTTCAAACACTTTACTAAAAACACTTAAGGTAGATATTGGACGGTAGTTGTTTATATCATGGGAATCGCCAGCCTTAAAAACAGGAATAACTTTTGCGATTTTGAGGCATTCAGGATAAATTCCAGTCTCTAAAATGTAATTAAAATATTCCTTAAGTATGATAGAGAATTTGTCATGGTAATTTTTTAAGACACTTACTGGGAAATTATCAGGTCCACAGCCCTTCTTATTTTTAAGGGATAGAATGACTACCCTTACCTCATTCACAGTAGCTGGATGTAGAAATATTGTATTTTGTACATGTTCAATACGGGATAAATGGTCAGAGCCAGGGTCAATTGGAATTTCCTCAGCTAACCTTTTGCCAATTGTGGAAAAGTGCCTGTTTAATTTTTCACAAACTTCTAAATTGTTGGTAGTGCTGCCTTCTTCATCAGACAGGTTGATTGATGTGGTTGGTTTGTTTTTACCCATGAGGGTGTTTATATTTCTCCAAAGCTTCGAATGTGGTGTGTTGTTCAGTAAACGTTCATAATATAACTTTTTGCATTCCTGTTTTTTTAAATACAATTTTTTATTTATATGACTCAACATTTGTTTTAGTTGGACATCATCGGGGTGCCTTTTAGAACGTTTTAAATAGTTTTTAATTTTTATGAGTGTCCAAAGATCTAGTGACATCCATGGACAGTAGTTGCCTTTCAATTTTACATTTTTTTTTATTGTCCTAGTAGACATTGATCGAAAATGGCTGTAAGATGTTGTGATATCTTGCAAACCAACATTCACGTTATCTGGTAGTTGAACATTATTCAAATAATTCAAAAATAAATTGTTCAGTTTACAATGATCAGTAATTTCTTTCGTTAAAGTTGCCATTTGTTTATTACTTGATAATTTAAAGGATGTAATAACCTGTAAATGGTCGCTCACATCAGTAAAAATAGTGTCATTTTTCAGTCGGCCTAGATCAATCTGCTTAGAAATGACGTGGTCTAAAATATTATTAGTTTTTGGTCTAGTGGGGAAGGAGTTTGTGCAAACATAACCAAAGGATTCCAAAATCGACTTATATTTCGTAACTGTATTTAAATTGGTTAAATTTATGGGGACATTAAAATCACCTACAATAAGACAAGAATGGTTATCGGCAACAGACGCTAACAAGGATTCAATTTGATCGCAAAATGAGTTAAATGGAAATGCGGGTGGTCTATAGATGCCATGAACACTAAAAACTTGACCACTCAAAGATATTTGAATGCTTATCCTATGGAAACCTTCAATGACCTTATTTTCAGTAATTTTGAACTTTAAATTTGTTTTAACCTTTCATTTCATGATTTTTTATTTTTTCTTAAAAATCATTTTAAACAGTTGGAAATGATGAGTACATCAAGAAAAAAAATTAAAATAAAATACGATTTTTCACTTTTTCCATACATTAATTGTTGCAAATTTGTTACTTTATGAAACGAAGGGTTAATATACATAGCTAGACCTCCATAGGACTGGTCACGGCAAGAAAAGATCGAGGTGTATCCTGGAATGTTATAAATATTACAGTTATGCTTCGCAACCCAAGTTTCACAAATAACAATTACATCAATACAGACATTTAAATGTTCAATAGTCTGCAACACACAGTCAAACTTATTTAAACTATTCATACTACATATATTCCATTGCAAAACTCTTAAATTTCCTAAATTGTTATCACAAGTTCTTAAATTAAAATCATCGACATTGTCATGGTATACATTAATTAGATTATCCATTAAATTATTTATATAAAAGGTAATCACAAGACCTTTTACAAATAAAATTTATTTTAATTCTGAATCATTATTCCTTTTGCGTTTAGGAGATGGGGTTTCCTTGGGAATTGATGAAACGCTTTTTCCTTGAGTGATGTGCTTGCTCATAAAATGGTTCATTTCAAGTTTTGTTTTAATAACATCTGGTTTAGAAGTATCTGTTTGTTTTACAAGGATAGCACCGCCTCTACCAGGCCAGACGTATTTTACTCCTAGTAAGTCCTGATATTCACGTAACTCGTTCAGAATTTCCATTGATAAAGGTGTAAGCTCGTCCCTAATTGTGATATTGAATGGTTTTCCGTTTAACACAAATGTCGGGTCAACTAAAGAGGAAGCGAGTTTCCCAAAGCTTCGTTTTTTATTGAATATCTCTTCTTTAACAAAAGTGTCTTTAAGAAATACTTTAATTGGTGGTAACTTTTCGTTGGGTTTATTCGAAGAAAGTAGTCTTACTGCATTTTCTATGTATTCAAGTTTTAAATCGTAACTAAAAGTCCCACATATTTTACGAACAAGTTCTAGAGTATTCTCGCCACTTTGAAACGGTACTCCAAAAATCATTAAATTTTTAGAAATAGCCTCTCTATTGAATCTATCAAGGTTCGTTTCTAGCTTTTGTACTTGATTTGAAAGTTTGGAATGTTTGGATTTGAGACCAGATACTTCTTCTTCAAGAGCATCATTCCGGGATTTTAAATCTTTGAAATCCGTCTGAATTTCTTCAAATTTCGAAGATAAAAATTCCTGTGACGCCTCTATCGCAGAAGTAACTGATCTCATATCCGTTTTTACCGAAGTCAACTCTTTAGAAACAACGTTATAAACTGTTTCCTCAATTTTCATGTTGATATTTTCTATAATTGTCTCATGATCTTTACGTAGAGTTATAATTTTAGAATAAATAGATGCACAATTTGGGTCACAAAAATATTGCTGTGCTTTCATTTTGCGTGCAGCACTGCCAATTAGATTTTTACAACGTAGATGGACACTTTTAAAACAATACGCACAAGTAATAACTTTCTCAAGGTTGTTTTCCACGTTTTTACATTCAGTACACATTACTTCATTATCACATTCCATCACATTCCATACTTGTAATAGTATCTTGAAATACTGTTTCGTACGGAAAGTGGTTTAATTTTATACGCCAATTAGCGTACAGATTTCACGTAACCATAAAAAGTTCGGCAATATTATTGAATTTTTAAGCTCAGGATCCATAAAGATGTGCTAAAATCGGTTTGCTGGTACGAACTTATTTAATTGGAAAACCAATGTTATTGAATTTCAATCTATAATTCAGAAATGGAAGTATTTTAAAAGAAACCTTTAAAACCGACCCGTGCTAGAATTTTACTATTGAAAATGTGAGATTAAACTTTTGTTTTCCGATTTTGTTAGATATAGAATTTCCATCAAAGTATTTTTTGCAAAAAGATAATATTTTTCGATCAGTTTTACTTTAGGAAGTTGTTTAAGTGAAGAAAATGTCGAAGTTCGCCTCCAAATATCTCGTTTGTCAGGCCATCTGCTCTTGCGGACTGAGGAGTGAGCCCTTCGTGACAAAGGGCTAAAAGTGTCCTGGAGTGGTATGGAGCCAATTCTGTCCATTTTGTTTTTCAAAACAACATTATGTATATTGGCTTCATAATGATTTTCTATTTAAGATTTAAAAAATCAGTAATATTGATAAATTATTTGGCCTGACTTCACTGGGTAGCATTCAAAATCAAAACATTGAAAACTCCACCGGTTTCTCGAAGGGGCGAAAACGGCAATTTTGCCTTAGGGAAATCGCGTTTTGGGTACGTCCTTTTGATAAAATTAATCGTTTTATTCTTGTTTAGAGGTTAGGGCTGAGGCAAGGGCTTGAAATCAAGAGAGAATTCTTTGCATTTGGAGTGGTAACGATCAAAATTCCACAACTGCTACACAAATTGCAACAATTTGCACATTTTCACTCTCTCTGAGCACTGGTTTTTCTCATTTGAACTCAAACCTTCTAATTTTCTTTAACAAACTGTCACAAATTACCACAAATTTAATCATTGGCTGCACAATTTGTGTGATCATTGACGAATTTTCTTCCTTCATTTCAGTTCCCCGGCCTTTCGGTAAGGTAGTGTTCGTAAAGAACTGTCAATATATTCAATACTTATGACTTTACACACGGACGCCTGGTGTAGGTGGTGGAGAGCGAATTTTCCGGAAGCAAGCTTTCTATTCGCCTTTCATTTTCTCTTTTTCTTTCCTGCTTTTAATTGACAGCAGCCAGCAGTAAAATGTAGCCTACTGTGGTACTATCTTGTTGTAAGACTGAACAAGAAACATGCATTTTCTAGAGCTCAACATAAAAACTTACAAAATAAAAACAAAAATCAACAATTTGTAACCAACCGGTTACAAACATTATAAGATAATTGGCATGACATTTTCGGTGTCGCAATAATTTCGTGTTCGCCCTTTAGTAATAAATTCCACCGGAGGCTAGCCTATTTTCTGACATGTTTGTTAACAGTTATTTTCAAAAACCTTTTAGGATCAAATGATTTCCCGTTACTCAAGTTGCTATGCACCTAGTAAATAAGTATCCTAGCAGTTCTGGTTACTATGGTAGTAGTAAATATCAACGGCTAGGGTATAAAAGCAACCAGCTCAGTATCATAAGTTATCCTGTAATAAACGATAATCGAAAACGAAAAGACGTGTTTCTCAACATCAGTGTATGTCGCCGGCGCTGATGTTGACGAAAACTCCGGTTTGGGAATCCAGCGAGATAACCAAAATAATTCTAATCTGAATCACAATGAGGGATTTCAATGAAGACATCTTAGTTTCAAAACCAATTTACGAAATTCAGCAGAATAGCTGATAAGATGTTTTGTGTACGTGATTCATGCCAATGATGCATTGCATTCACCGTATTTCGTCGTCTTTCGCCGAACATTTTTATCACATGGAGTCCGGTATGGTTGTATTAGGGTAAAATGCTTGTTAATCCTAAAAAAAAAGAAAAAAAGTGCTTTCTATTCGACACTTCAGGATGCTTTACTCATAATTTTTTTTTAGGAGTTTTGGAATTTAAAATGTCTGATACCTTAGACGTGTGATACCTCAAAATATAACCAATTTACCTCTTTCTGGGGACCTCACCCTTGTTTAACCATACTCAGATAACAGCGAAAATTGGTAAATCGATTACCTTTATCAGTTCGAGTCAACCCCAGTGACCGAAAGGAATATAAACGAAAACAATTTTTTCCATATTTTATCTTCCACCAATCGAACGGTCATTAGGGTTCCGATAGCGTAGAGCTCGGTACTACGTGTAGTTTTAATACCATTTTCGACAAGTTTCGATTGTTTTGAGATTAACCAATTCGAAAGTTTTTAAGTTAATTTCTGCAAAATGGGAGGCTGCAGCGAATGGTTCCAGCGGAACCAGAAGAACAAGCCACAATCCAACACCTTGACAGCTTGTAAGTACTGAAAACGGTAACTTCAGTTAGGAAATTATTTATAAAATGGCAAACCAACTTCCAGATGCCATGACGCTAATGGTCAGTGGAATGGTCATCGGATCAACGATATTCAACGTGGAGTATTCGCTGCAGGCTTGGACACTGGGCCACTCCAGTGGTGAAGTTCTGATGGTGTCACTGTCTTTCTACCTGGCCGCCATGCTGGGAACACTGGTCGGTTACATTCTGGTTGAACGGTACCCTAAGAACGTTATTTCGGTGAGTTTCTAACACAATTAATAATTATTTAGTGATTCATATTTTAGTTTCTTGTTTTAGCGTATTTTTCTCGTACCGACTCTAGTTGGAAGCATTCTCTTAACGGCAGTCCCAGAGGAAATAGCAGGCGTTGCCATTGCTCGAGTCTTGATTGGCTTCAGTCATGGCGTAGCCTACTTGGTGCTGCTCATTCACTCTGGTGAAATTGCAATCAACCGAATGCGTGGTTCTATTGTAGCGTCTATGAGTCAGGTCCTCATGATCGGGGTGCTGATTTTCGGAATCATAAGCCCAATGGAAATGTACAACTACGGAATGAATCCCCTAAGACTAGTCGGAATTCTGGGAATTGTTTTGACCGTTTTCGGTGGACTGCTCTCCTATTTCATATTCCATGAATCACCGGTGTTCCTGTTGAAGCGTGGACGCGACGATATGGCCATCAAAACGATGATGAAATTACGAACAGAGTCGGTTGAAACGTGGGAACTCCGAAACGACTTTAACGAGCTTAAAGCCATGGTTTCGGAGGAAGAACAACGCTCGAAATCGATGTTATCCGATGGAAACCTTCGACCTCTAGTTGTGCTGGCACTCGCCAAGGTCGCAACAGTGCTGTCCTTCAACATGGCCCTCAACATTGTTAGAATTCTGATCCTGAGTACTTTGTTCCTTTCTAGTACCTACAATTCTTCAGCACTGATCATTAGCTTGGTTAGGGCCGTTGTCATGCTCCTCGCTATCTTTACCGTGGACAAATACGGTCGCAAGATCTCCTTCACCTTTTCAACACTCACCTCAGGGATCATATTGACCATCCTGGGTATCATCTTCCTGACCAGTCAATCTTTAGATCGGGACGTAGCGATCGGAATTGTGCTAACCTACGAGGTGCTAGCTTCCCTCGGATCAACCTTCATCCCGGATGTGTACCTATCGGAGGCCTTCCCTCTCCTCAAGAAATCGGCCTCAATAGGAGCCGTCCTAACGGTGGAAAACATCTTCCAGCTGATCTTCGTTTGCATTATGCATTCGGCCACCCGTGTGTACATCGGGGACGTGCTGGTCGGGTGTGGAGTTCCGCTGGTGGCACTGAGTGGTGCCTTCTTCCTGCTGCTACCGGAGACGGCCCGAATGTCACTGCGGCAGGCGAGTGCGGAGTTCGCGAAGCAAGGGTTGAACCATCGAAGTTACAAGGTGCAAATGGAAGCGAATCAACCATGAAGGGAATAAATATTTATTTAAAAACCCGATTTAATACACTTATCAGTGGATTGGAGGCTTTCTTACAGAGTGTCAATTATCTTTGGAAATAAATGACACAATAATGGATTCCTTATTTCTGAATTATTTATTATTAATCTATAAAAAAGATTATGATTAAAGAAAATCGATAGCAAAAATTACTAAACTCAATATAAAAAAAGGTGCCCAGTACGTTTTTTGGAGGATAAACGAACTTATATTCAACGAGTTCATTTATAATCCAAATAATTCAAACTGTTAAAGTTTGAGAGCCACATATCTCGACGCTCACTAGTGGTCAAGGGGTTAACCTCCTAAACTCTCATGCTAGATGGCGTGGGATCGATTCTCTGCTGTTTTATGAAATTTTTGTCAAATTTTTGATCGCCTTTGTAATTAATTTAGCGATTGCTGGCTACTGCTGCTGAGCAAATGTCTACCTTTTTTGGAGCCAACGTAAGCATGATATGTTCTATGGAATAGAAAAATTTTAAACAATTTTGTTTTTTTTTTGGTTTTGAAATAAGTCCTACAGGAAAAAAAATGCAATTTTTTGATACTAAATTCATCAAAATCGTGAAACCTAGAATAGGAGTTAATGTGTTAAGAACGTTTTTATGGAACATACAAATTCCCGGACATCATCGTAACTCGTCAAGCTGAGTCGATTGGTACCTATAAAGTGGGGTCTTGGACCCTTAATTAATGATATCCCCAACTGACCGTTCCCTATGCCTTTCTGTAAGAAAGCCAAAAAAAAGGTTTTTTATTCAAAAGATTGTCCGGTATAGCTTATCCGAACCATTCCATGACCTAACAAGACTAATAATGGAGTCTGTAAGCGAAAGTCGGGCTAATTCTACTAGGTACTTTCTATTTGTAAGGTGAACACGAAATTATTGCGAAACCGAATATGTCATGCCAGTTTTCTTATAATGTTTAGAATCAAACCAAAATTTCATTGTAGTTTTATACATACATTTACTTCCATTAGACACGAATGCCACAAGGTGGTAAAGTGTCATAAATAAACCTAAAAAAAAAAAAAAAATTTACTTCCAAAATCAAAAGAAAAATTAGTTGATGGAGCCTCGAGTGCAAAATTGAACGCATTTTCGCTCGATGTCCTCCATCAAAGTCTTTACAGTATCAGTTTTTCAGTTTTTTTCATTTTCTTAACATGTTCTTCTCGTCTTTGAATGTCTTCTTGCTCTTCCGAAGTTCCCGCTAAATTATTGCCCAGTACTGCTCCTCCGGGCACAGTTCCGGAAGGTTTGACAGGTTCATGTCCTTCAAAATGGACAGAATCGGCCTCATACCACTCCAGGACAATTTTAGAATAGTGGCATGATGCCAAATCTTGCCAAAATAGCGGATCTTCATCGTGCTGCTGCAAGAACGGAAAAAGGCGCTTCTCGAGACACTCAGATTTGTAGATCTCGCCATTTACTGTGCCCTTTGTCACGAAAGGCTCACTCCTCAGTCCGCAAGAGCAGATGGCCTGCCAAGCGAGATATTTGGAGGCGAACTTCGACATTTTCTTCTTCTTAAATTTGTCGTCCACATCGAACTTGCTCTTGCCAGTGAAAAACTTCAACCCCGGAATTTGCTTAAAATCGGCTTTTACATACGTTTCGTCGTCCATCACACTGCAGCCATATTTTTTCAGGATCTTCTCGTAGAGCTTCCGTGCCCGAGTTTTAACCGTCGATTGTTTCCACTTATAGCGATTTGGGAAGTTCTCTACCTTGTATGTATGTAATCCAGCTCTCTTCTTTGCATTCTGGACGTAGCTCTGCGACTTCCCGATCTTTTTAGTCAAATCACGTCTTGAGACGTTGGGATTTGCTTTAAACATCCGCTTCACCTTCCCCTCCGTCTTTTTGTTTTCCGGTCCCGGTTTTCTTCCAGCTACTTTACCGTGGTTCAACTTCAACTGCTCCTGGAACCGCTTCAACACTCTTGAGACGGTTAAATGGTAAATCTTCAATATTTTTCCCAACTGCCGGTGCGACTGGTAAGAAAATTCAAGGTGTTTGGAAAGAATTTGTTTTCTCGACTTGCGTTGGTTCACCTCCATTTTCATTGAATCGAAAAACACGACATCGGAGTTTGACGAGCATGTTAACAATACACATCAATGAGAAAGTGTGCAAAATTTGGTTGATTTTTACCCAATGCACAATGGGGAAAAAAGGGTAAAAACCGCGAAGAAATTCAATATCTTCCCTCTTCCTCGAAACAAATTCATGAAAAAGTACTTTCCTTTAGTGAAAATTTCCAGAGAAGCGATTGGACATAGTTTCAGACGCCGCACACAGGGGTAAATGCACCTAATAAGCGATCAAAATTATTTGCGGACAAACGGTAAACGGTAGACATTTGATGTCTTCGAAACATTTTTATATTTTTTGAGGATTATTTCTTGAAATAATTAGTTAAGAGACTTGATGTACTGACAAAAGTTGTAGATCTCATTATTTTAAGGAACTTTGTTGAAGACACCATAAAGATCCCATGAAAATCATAAAAGTTACAAGCATTTTAAAAATAACGAGCATTTTAACAAGTAATTTTGAGTTTTTATTTAATATCTTTTTCAGTATACGATTTACAAACTTGGTGTATTTGAAAAAGTTGTTCAACTTGTTGAAACACACAATTTTGTGGAACATTGCAAATACATATTTCAACTAAGAAAGCAGATATACTACAAATTATCCAAAATAATGCCTTTTTTCAGTGAGTTATAACCTTAAGAGTTTGGACGAGTTCGTATAATTTTTTGAGTGGGTTTTTTTTGGTCAAGTTATTAGCTTTCCATTGATATATAAATTTAACATTAGTTTTTGATAGGTTTTCTGCAAACAAGCAATCAATAATGGGAGTTTTCCTCTAGAAACACTTAAAATTCGAAGAAAAAAACCCTCAATTTTTCCTGTTTTTAGAGGAAAAAGTTCCTTTTTTGATTTTTGGTAGATTTGATTTATTGATGGATATATAGGCTGAGCCCGTCATCCCGATATCTTAAAAATTATCTTATATATAATTGCCTCCTTAAATATACCACATACTGATTTTTCACTGTTTGAACACTGCAGTTTAAATCTATAATATTATTAATGCTGTTAACTTCTCTCATAAATCGGAATGCTGGCTCGTTGCGACTGTAATTTGTTCTTCGATTTTCAAGAGCGTAACGTCTACGTCTTCTAAGAGCCAAGGTACTGGAATTAGCCGTCAATCGGGAACTCAAAAAGGTCGAATTCACGATACCTCGATCTATTTTTAAAAAGAATAAAAAATCGTTGATGCGGTGCCGGTCCTCTAACAAATCCAGATCCAACAAGTGACACAGATTTTTATACTCTGGCATGTCGTTTGCCCAACCAAGATTCCTAACTGCGAATTTCACGAATCGCTTCTGGACGGATTCCAATCGATTTATATGCACATGGTACATTGGTCTCCAAACTATGCTCGCAAAGTCGAATTTCGATCTTACCATGCTAACGTACAGGCTTTTTATTGTGTAGGGGTCTTCCAGCTCTCCAGCAAACCGCCTCACCACTCCAAAAAGTGCAAGTCCGTCTGATACAAGGCTATTTATGTGGTCCTTGAAAGTCAATCCGGAATCCAGTTTAACGCCCAAATCTTGTACGCTGAAAACTCTGCTTATGTCTTCTCCGCCAAGAGTGTAAGTATGCTGGATCGGTGTGAAGCTCCTCGTGAATGATATGACTGCGCATTTTGAGCCGTTTAGTTTCAGTTTTGTTCTGGTCGTAAAATCTGTGAACGCATTCAAATCACGTTGAAGTTTTTCACAATCATTAATCCTTTTAACAGGCATGAATAATTTAACATCGTCGGCATAGATAAGCACGAATGCGTCCGAAAGCACTTCTGGTAAGCTGTTCATCAATATAATGAAGAGAAGGGGTCCCAAATGACTACCTTGAGGTACTCCTGAAGACGCTTTATATGGTTCAGAATTATTTGAATTTACCGATACGAATAGTCGTCTGTTCATTAGGTAGGTCTTTATCCAACTAAGAATGTTTCCTCCGATACCTATTTTTGAGGACGCTTCCAAAATTTCATCAATTCCTGCTACGTCAAAGGCTTTTGACATATCAGTGTAAATGCAGTCCACTTGATATCCCTTAACCATCCAATCCAATACACGGGTAGTGAACTCGCACAAATTCGTTACCACTGACCGTTTCTTAAAGAAACCGTGTTGGCAAGGCGAAATCCTGTGTTCGATTATAGGATATAGCCGTTGATAAATTAGCTTTTCAAAGAGTTTGGGTAATGCTGAGAGTATAGCCACTCCTCTGTAGTTCTCTGCCAAATGTTTCGATCCTTTTTTATGAATTGGAGTCACTCGTGATAGCTTCCAAATGGATGGAAATAATCCTGCACGTAGCGATGAATTGAACAATAACATCAAAGGGCGCGCCAATTCCCTGCAACAAGCTTTGATCAACGTGTTCGGTATTCCATCAGGACCAGATGATTTAGTAGGGTCTAGATCTTCAATACCTGTCTCGATTTCGAGAATCGTCAAACTAATCTCATTTACTAGGGGGTCTTGTGAAGTTACTAATAAACCAGAGGCTTCCGATGACTGGTAACTAGTTTTAAAAAATTCGGCAAAAAGTTGGGCGGAGCCTTGAGAATCCGTAGATGTACTGTCTCTATACTTTATGTTCACGAACTTTTGTTTATTTTTCTTTTTTGAATTGACGAATTTCCAGAACTGGCGTGGATCGGATTTAATTTCTCTTTCGATTTTTGAAATATATACCGAATAGGATTCACGATGTGCTTCTTTGAACATTCTTTGGATCTGTTTATAAGTTTCTTTATCCTCGACCAACCGAGTCGCTTTTTGATTGCTAGTTTGTAAAAAATCTATCCAAAACTAATGTTTAATTTATATATCAATGGAATGCTAAAAACTTGGCCAACAAAACCCACTCAAAAAATTATACGAACTCGTCCGAACTCTTAATGTTATAACTCACTGAAAAAAGGCATTATTTTGGATAATTTGAAGGTAGTATATCTCCTTTCTTAGTTGAAATATGTATTTGCAATGTTCCACAAAATTGTGTGTTTCAACAATTTGAACAACTTTTTAAATACACCAAGTTTGTAAATCGTATACTAAAAAGGATATCAAATAAAAACTCAAAATTACTTGTTAAAATGCTCGTTATTTTTAAAATGCTTGTAACTTTTATGATTTTCATGGGATCTTTATGGTGTCTTCAACAAAGTTGCATAATCAATCAGATCTACAACTTTTGTCAAAACATCAAGTCGCTAAACTAATTATTTCAAGAAATAATATTTTTATCTCTCTTCCAGGTGATGTGTGATTTTTTCCAAGGAATCCAACGAAGCCTATTTGAGCAACCGCACGCATTGGAAACAGGAGTTATGGCTGTTTTACCCACAGTTCCCTTACATTTTTCAAATAGTCAGAAAAAGCATGTTCGGACCTGACAACTTTGAATCCAATGAGACTTATCTTATGGGATTTTTTCCAAGGAGTTTTATGAAGGCTGTTCGAGACACCGCACGTTTCGGAATATGGAGTTTTGAAGTTTTTACCCTCAATTCCCCTACATTTTTCAATTATTTCAGAAAGTTCGTAGTTAAAAATTTTGAAAAAACTTACACACAAAAATCACACATGATTCGTCATACGCTTTTTCTGAAATATTTGAAAAATATAGGGAAATTGAAGGTAAAACAGCCATAACTCCATTTTGCAAATCCGTGCTGTGACTCAAATAGGCTTCGTTGGATTCCTCGAAAAAAAAATACACAAGATTAGCCCCATTTGGTTCAATAATTTTAAGTCCAAACATGCTTTTTTCTGAAATAATGGAAAAATGTAGGGAAATTCAGGGTAAAAATAGCCATAACTCCATTTTCTGAAGCAAGCGGTGGCTCAAATAACCTTTATTGGATTCCTCGAAAAAAATCACAAAATATAAGCCACATTTTGTTCAAAATGGTCGAACATGCGTTTTCTCAATTATTTGAAAAAATGTAAGGGAATTGAGGGTTAAAAAACCCAGAACTTCATTATCTAAAGCGTGCGGTCGCTCAAATAGCCTCCATTCAATTCCTTGAAAAAAATCACATAAGATTCGTCTCATTGGTTGAAAATTTTGAAGTTCGAACATGCTTTTTTCAGAAATAATTGAAAAATACAGGGGAATTGAGGGTAAAAACAGCCATAACTTCATTTTCCGAAACGTGCGGTTCATTCGATTTCCCAGAAAAAATTACACAAGATAGGTCAATTTTTGTTCAAATTTTTCAAGTCTTAATAGGTTTTTTCTGATTGTTCACAAAATATTTCGACCAGAATGACCTAAGCTGTTAAACGGTCGTTAAATAAAAATAAACAAACAAAAACAAAATATAGGGGTATTAGGGTTTAAAAAGGCACTATAACTCCGTTTGTAAGCTCGTGCGGCGTCTTAAACCATGTATGTCCAATCGCTTCTCTGGAAATTTTCACTTAAGAAAAGTACTTTTTCATATTATTATTATGGTTTATTTTAGACATTTTATTCCTGGGGTATTCGTGTCTTTAAAAAAAATTATTAATATTATAATACTAAACAATATAACTACTAAACTACCGCTAATTAAAATTAATTTTAACCTATTTAAATAAGTTTTAATAGTTTACCCCCTTTCAAAAATTTTATGAGATTTTTTTCCTTCTCTGGATCATTCACTAAAACTTCATAAATCGTCCCTGTTACTTTTTTTGGGGTTCTTCGTAGCCTTTACAGTCGATGATGATGTGTTCAACTGTTCTTATGACGCCGCAAAATTAACATGTTGGCGGGCTGTTGCGTTCGAATAAATATGAATGTGTGAATCTAGTGTGTCCAATGCGCAACCGGGTTAGAACACGTTGTTCAGAAGCGCATTTTCGATCAACATGTTTGGTTGGATAAGGTTTGTTGATGCGTAGAGAACATCTCGATTGCCACCAGGTTGTCCATTTATTCCAAATTCGTCTTATTTCGAAGACTGCATCCTGAGATGGTAATGAGATATTTTGAGGAGGAATTTTACGAGCCTCATTTGCATGGAAGTCTGCTTTATCATTCCCAAATATTCCTGAGTGTCCTGGTATCCACGCGAATACCACATTTCGGGTCTGGATCAATTTTTCGATTTTCTGATTCCATGAGTGTTTGGAGCGCCCTCTTTTCAGAGCGTCAGGGCAACTTGCTGAGTCGCTCAATATCAAATTTTTCCCATCAGGTATACTTTCTGCTACAGTCTGTTTAAGTGCGTATGCTTCAGCCGAAAATATGCTACAACTACCCGGAAGTGGAAATTCCATTACAGTTTCTCCGTCAACCAGAGCTGCCCCTGTTCCATCGTTAGTCTTAGATCCATCAGTATAAATGATATTATAATCGTGGTATTTATCATATATAAACGCTTTGAAAGTCGGAACAACTTTGTGTCTACATGTCCCAGCTTTCAGACATTGTTTGATTCTATCATCTATTTGAGGTTCTTTAAAATTCCATTCCCGGTCTATGCATCGCCTTTGTTGTCGATACCGTTGGAGGAAAACACTGTTTTCTGATAGCAGATGCTTCAAACTGAAACTTATTTTGTGTTTAGGTTTAAGAGGTAGGATGAAATGAATAATAATAGGGGAACTTACAATTCAAGTGCATATAGGTGTTTATACGGTATTTTCGACACTACTTCAAAGGCTTTGCCGATTTGCCAGTTCCTGTTTACAATGTAAATATGAGTGAAACTAACGTTGTCGGGTATTTAATGAAAGGTTCTTACCGAGTAGATGAGGATATAATATTAAGATTTCCTACTGAGATGATAACTCTCACTGTGGAACTGGGTAACAGGCTGTCTAAGTATAATTTGGTAAATAATTGATCAGATAACTTCTATCGATGGAAGGCAAGCACGTTTTTTTACCTCTAATTGACGTTTATCATTTGTCATCATTCTACACTTCCCCGTGAGTGATAAGATCAATTACAGATGTCGCCGGGACTCACTTCTCAGCAGACGTTGGCACAGTGGGCTCGTCAACAGCCTTAGTTTTGATATTGTAGGGATTGTACAGCCAGTTGTTTCATAGTACAGTGTTGAAATTCTGGCAAAAGACGTAAAATTAGCATCGTTCAATTTTTCGCTTAATCGGATTACAAGCTGAATAACCAGCATATCAAAGGGAAGACAGCCAGATTCAGAATGCATGGATGTTACTGGACTTGATCGAAATGCACCAGATGCAAGTCTTACTACAGAGTTGTAAGTAGGAGCAAGAATTTCAAACAATTTTTCTGTATTTTGACTAAGGAAGCCGACTCCATACAGCAGTTTTGAAACAATCAAAGAAAATCCAGTGGTAAGAAGTATTCTGCGGTTCCCTCTTTTCACATTTATTTCCTAAAATTCTAAAAATTCTTGTTCGATTTTCACAGCTTCTTTTAATCAAGTTAAAATGTTGAATGAAATTCATTTTTTGATCTATGAGAATGCCTAAAATCCTCATCTCCCTTACTCTTGGCTTATCACTACTCGATTAAGTTTTATGGCACGACCACGTTTCCGATGTGTGATGTTACATAAATGCATATGTTTGGATTTGTTTGGAGACATTGTAAATCCTACATTTTTGCTCCAAGAATCTATTTTTACAACAGCATTTCTTAAGAGTTTACGGACTTCTATTGTGTTTGTCCCTTTTACCACTAAGAGCACGTCGTCAGCATACAATAAAATGTCAACACCGTTGGGAATCTGTTCGAAAATAGGCTGCATGGCCACCAAAAACAAGGAAACCGAAAGAATCGAGCCTTGTGGTACTCCGTTCTCAGCCGTACGCAGTGATGAGGTTACATCGTTTGCAAGTACTCGAAAAGTTCTATTAGTGAGAAAACTACGAAGCATATTGAGCAATCTACCCTGAATTTTCCACTTTATCAAAGTTTGTAAAATAGCATGTCTACATGTTGTATCGTAGGCTTTAGATATATCCAAGGATATAAGTTCTGCATGTTCATTATCATTGGTGATTAAGAGGTTTTCCAAATCAGCTCAATAGGTATCAACACCACCTCCTGCTCTGAAAGCGTGCTGTCGTATGCGTATGTCTAGTTTTTGATTACTTTCTAGTTCAGTGACGAATCGACGTTTAACTAATCTTTCAACAAGTTTTCCGATGCAGCTAAGTAAAGTTATTGGTCGAAACCCCTCGGGTTTGCTACGGCTACCATCTGGTTTTGGTATGGGAATGACAGTACCTTCTTTCCATTGTTTTGGAAAATCGCCCTTTTCCCAAATTCTGTTGAATAATTCCAAAAGAGCCACTTTTGATGAGTATGGCAACCTTTGCAGTAGGGGGTAACCAACATCATCGTTTCCTGTAGATTTACCACCTTTGCGATTCAATGCCCACATTAATTCTTCAATTTTAAAATCCATATTATCTAGTCGTTCAAGATAAGGTCGGTCCGTTTTATCAAAGATGGATTCAGCTTTCTTTTTCATGTTGACATATTTTCTTGGATAATTGGTATCAGATGATCTTTGCTCATATTCATCAGCCAATGCATTGGCTACTGTAGTAGGGGAGAGGCGGGTAATATGCGCATATTAAGGAAAACACTCATTTTCTCCCATATTCCGATAGATAGGAGCCTGAAAACTATATGCACATGAGCGGACATCTGTTTTCTATACGTAAGAGCAATTTTTCTGTTAAAATCTCTTACAGTTTTTGTGAAAATAATTTTATAATAAAAGAAGTCAAAATAGCAGATTTCCGAAACCGGCGGGCTAAATGCGCATATTTATGTTTTAAGCTATATTTCATTTACACTCGCAATATTTTGAAATTATTTAATTGAAAATGGTAGAAACGGATGTTAGGCATACGTCAAGGCTGAAATTTTGGTGAAATTTTTTACATCACTAGTTCTTTTGCATGAAACATAGTTAAGTATGCCATATGGCCATATTTCATGGTAATATTTTGTTCATATTGTATTTTTATCGGATCATTATGAAATTCTTCTTTTTTCGCTGTAAGATCGTGATTTGAGCGTAGATTTAATGTTTAAATGATAGAAAGTAAAAAATTTATAACAATAATCTATTTTTCTTGATATAGGCATTTAACCTGCCTTGATATGGGCATTCAGAACCTGTCTCGTATTCCAATATCTTATCATCTACAACTTTGCCAAAAGCTTCAATTTGTTGAATTTCCGATTTCCAGATGAATAAGAAAGAAAAACCATTAAAATTTTTGTTCACAGAATCTATACGCACGATAATTAAAATTCAATATATTATATCAAAACTGACAAAAATCTTGTTTGAATTTTTAAATTTTTTCGACTTCATATAACAATTTAATTTTTTCATGCCATGTGTTAAAAGCGTACTACCCTCAAACTGCACTGATTAGATATGATGAATCTCTAGCCATATCGTCAATCGGCTGTATGCGCATATTACCTAACATGCGCATTTAGGAACACTTCCCCCTACAATTATCAGTAAAACCTGTGGAAAGATTCAGTATTATGTTGTTTGATGGTCTCTTACCTCGGAGGCGATTAATACGATTCCAAATCATTGATGATGTACTTTCAGGGTTTATAGACTGAACAAAATCTTCCCAACTGTGTTGTTTCGCATCTCGAATTATTCTACGGCAGGATAAACGCGATTCTTGAAATTTCTTAAGCATCTCTGTTTTACGGGGATCATTCTTGTCAAGTCTTCTTAGTGAACGCAAATTTTTACGACGCAATTTAACAGCATCAGCAAGGTACTGCTTTTTTTCAGCTGCTTGAATAATTACATTCGTGAATCGTTCAACAATAATCGTTTCACCTGGGTAGCAGTAAGCACATAGCAGTAAGATGTTCATATAATTCCCAATTTGCTCGTGAATAAATCCATCTTATTTTTTTAACGGGTGTTAAATACAAAATGAGAATGTTTTCAATACCTTTCAGTAACTCAAATAAAGAGCGTAAAATTTTCTTTCTCCCAGAAAATTGCTCTTTGGGCTCCCTAGAAACAGTAGGCGTGTTTGGTTTCGCTAGTTTGAATTTAGTCAAAGCAAAGATGGCGTCGAAACAGCACGTGCTCCGCGAACGCATTGTACGGTTCTACGAAACGCATTTCCAGCAAGGAAAAAAGTTCACGGTGGCACATTTTAAGGAAGAAAATGTACCTGTCAGTATGGTATATCGTATCCTGGGTTCCCTGAACGTAGAGCGGAAGGTCGGAAGTGGTCGTCCGGTGACGATAATGACGAAGCAAAGGAAGACATCGTTAAAGAAGCTGTTTGACAACAAGGACGCAACCAGCCTGCGTGACGCCGGTCGGAAATATGGCTGCTCCCACGTATTGATCCATCGTACCCTCAAAATGGAAGGAATCGTCTGCAGGAAGAAGACGAGGTCGCCGGAATACACGGAGGAGCAGATTGAGACGGTTAAATCACAGTGCCGGTGGATGACCAAAAAATACCGCGGGACGTCATTCGTTCTGGCTGGCTGGCGTACCTTGAGGAGAAAAAGATACCATTCGTGCCGAAAGATCGTAACCCAAGAAACTTGCCCCAGTGCCACCCAATAGAGGATTTCTTTGGTTCACTCAGTGCCCTAGTGAATAAAAACAATTGGAGGGCCAAGGACACGAAGCAACTGACTACAAGAATCCGGAATTGTATCCGGAAAATGGACGTAAGTGCCATACAACGTTCTTGTTAGAGCATCGCGACAAAGTTGCGTCGAACATCAGACCACGGCCCTTACTCAAACATTCACTCACATTTTTTTGAAGAAAATACATTATGTTATTTATAAAAAATACTGAAATCGATGAAAAAAAAAATAACATTTTTTTTATATGTGATTGAAAAAATTCTCATTTAACACCCGTTAGTCAATTCCGATTTTTCTAGTGGGGTTGTTATCAGAATCGGAAAGTGATCACTGTCAAAGGAATCCGCTAAAACTTTCCAAGAAAATTTCGATGAGACAGATGTTGAGCAAAGGGGGGGAGCAAAGGGAAACATCCAAAGCTTGAGACTTTTTCATAGGTTTGTTTTGTGTAGGAGGGAAGATATTGAGTTTCTACGCGGTTTATACACTTTTTTCCCCATTGTGCAATGGTAAAAAAGTTATGCCCTGTTGAATGTGTCGCAATAATTTCGTGTTCGCCCTTTACTCATGGAACTGTCTCAGTCTATCAAGGCACTTCTTTGGAATTAGGAATAAAGTTTATTCGAACCTTGGACCTTTAGCACTAAATATCAGAGAACTCCAGGCATAAAAGCCTTGAGTATCTCGTGTCTGGGGAAGGGTAACCCCTACTGACAAGATGTGTTGTTTTCCACTCTTTAATGGAGTAACTCGGGGTTACTTTTCGTCACCGGTAAAGTCGTCTGAGTCGAAAGAGGGTGAACTCTGGGTTGGTTGGATTAAGGTAAAGTGCTTCCAATTCGAGACTTCAAGTTACTTAGCGCATACCATTATTAAAGCTTTTTGGAATTCTCAGTATCTCCTTGGCTAAAAGCGCGAAACCTCCGAATACCGGCTAAATTTAAATCCCCTCGATCGTGGGACCTCACCCTTGTTTAACCAAACTCAGATAACAACGAAAATTGATAAATCGATTACCTTTATCAGTTTGAGTCAACCCCAGCGACCGAAATGAATATAAACGGAAACGATTTTTTTTTCCATATTTTATCTTTCATCTATCGACACCCCGTTTGGGGGTTTGATACCGTTGTGCTCAGTACTACGTGTAGTTGTACTTCGAATGGGTGTCAAGAGTTGAAATTTTTAACAATTCAATAATTTCCAGTGTATCCAAGTGAAAAAAAAAATGGGAGGCTGCAGCGAGTGGTTCCAGCGGAACCAGAAGAACAAACCCCAATCCAACACCCTGGCATCCTGTGAGTAATGCAAACTGTAACTTTTTCAAAATAACACCTTAAGTGGAAAACTAACTTCCAGATGCCATGACCCTAATAACCAGCGGATTGGTGATTGGATCAACGATATTCAATGTGGAGTATTCGATGCAGGCTTGGACGCTGGGCCACTCCTCTGTGGCAGTTCTGATGGTGTCACTATCGTTCTACCTTGCGGCCATGCTGGGAACACTTGTTGGTTGCATTCTTGTAGAACGATACCCTAAGAAATTTATATCGGTAAGTTAGGACACCAAAAACAGTTAACGGGAGGTTTAAGTTTGAGTTGCTCTCTTTCAGCGTATTTTCCAAGTTCCGACCCTACTGGGAAGCATTCTCCTAACGGCAATTCCGCAGGAAATAGCAGGCGTGGCGGTTGCTCGGGTTTTGATTGGTTTCGGTCACGGCGTAGCCTTCTTGGTGTTGCCCATACATGCGAGCGAAATTGTGATCAACCGTCAGCGTGGCGCCAATGTGGCCTCGATAAGTAACAGCGTCATAGTCGGGGCGTTAATCTTCGGAATCATAAGCCCAATGGAAATGTACAACTTCGGAATGAATCCCCTTAGACTGATCGGAATTGTGGGAATTGTTCTGACTGGTTTCGGAGGACTGCTTTCCATTTTCATATTCTACGAATCACCGGTGTTCCTGATGAAGCGTGGACGCGACGATAAGGCTATCAAAGCGATGATGAAACTACGAACGGAGTCGGTCGAAACGTGGGAACTTCGAAACGACTTTGACGAGCTTAAAGCCATGATTTCGGAAGAAGAACAACACTCGAAATCGATCTTTTCCGATGGAAACCTTCGACCTCTAATTGTGCTGGCACTCGCCAAGGTCGCAACAGTGCTGTCCTTCAACATGGCCCTCAACGTTGTTAGAATTCTGATCCTAAGCACACTGTTCCTTACCACCACCTACAATACTTCCGCAATGATCATCAGCGGCGTTCGAGTCGTTGTAACGTTCATCGCCATGCTAACCGTGGACAGATTCGGCCGCAAGATGTCCTTTACCTTTTCATCGCTTACCTCAGGTATTCTACTTACCGTCCTGGGTGTCTTCTTCCTGATCAGTCAATCAATCCATCGGGACGTAGCGATCGGAATGGTACTAGCCTACGAGGTACTCGCTTCCCTCGGATTAACCTTCATCCCGGATGTGTACCTATCGGAGGCCTTCCCCCTTATAAAGAAGTCCGCTTCGATCGGAGTCATTCAAACAGTGGAAAACATCTGCCAGCTGATCTTCGTTTGCATCATGCATTTAGGCGTTCGCGTCTACATCGGAGACGTGCTGGTCGGGTGCGGAGCTCCACTTCTGGCGCTGAGTGTCGTCTTCTTCCTGCTGCTTCCGGAGACGGCTCGAATGTCACTGCGGCAGTCCAGTGCGGAGTTTTCCAAGCAGGGAATGAACCATCTAAATTACAAGGTAGTTGTGCAAGCGAGGGAACCCTGAAGGGAATAAATATTTTAGAAAGAAGAGAGAAGCTTTTAATTTTGAGAATGTCCAACGTTCGAGGGATGCTTGTGTAAAATACAATACGGCATCTGGAATTCTTTTGCCTTTCTCACAGACTCACAAGACACGTACTCGTTCTTTGATATCGATAGTAAGTCCTTTAAAAACCTTGGATCTTCGTCAGTAAAGGCGCCCGCACATTAGCCCGTTGTTATGTGCCCAAATCTACTTACGATTATTTTCATGACCGATTGAAGGATCTATGCACCCCTTTCTGAGTGGGCCTCCTGTTGGTGATAGCTGGCCTGTAAGACTTCCCAAACTTGATTCCCAATGTAAATGCAAGAAGGCCAGGTTTTTGAGCACTTTACAATTTTAGATGTATGTATGTATGTATGTAGGTAATCCACCATGGGTGCACGGATTCACCGCAGTTTCGCCAACGTATGCGTTTATTTGCATTCTTTAGATCAATTGTTCGGCCTATCTAAAATGCAAACAATCACATACCCGACACCATGGCTTCGTATGAACTGTTATGTAATGAGTGTTACGTGTATGTGTATGTGTTATTTGTAGAACGATACAATCATTTTCGCAACCGTATAAAATTCATAACATTCTAGTGTTATGAATCTTCGACAGGTATTCCGCATACGTGTAGATACCTGCCCAGCTGGCAACTGAGTGACCGTTCAAAAATAATTTCTATAATAAATGAAATTGTTGAAAAATTATGAAATCTTACCACTCCGTGAACTCTTACCTTTTCATACTCAACCTTAAATCTTACCAGTTGTGTTAAAGCTGTAGCTCTATTTACCGACTTATAATCCGTTCCTAAAAATATTAATGAAAAAATCATATTATTTTGTGAATGATCAGTTAGGATACTCAACTGCACTTACAAATTTTAAGCTATTGAAAGCAATAAAACTTTATAATTCCAAGCTAAATGATGATAATTCTATTCTATTTGGTAAAAAATTTCTATTTAACGGTAATTCTGGTTGTTCTTATATTTGTATATACATTTATAAAAATTCAATGAACCTTACCATTTTATGAAACTCAAATCTTACCATTTACTGTATCTACCTTATCTAACCTTTACATATCTCAAATCACAACGCAGCTTTAAACTCAACCCCATTTGTTGACCATACTCCAACCTTTTTGGAATTTTTTTTTAATGTAATTAAAATTCTAAATATTATGTTGAGTTAGGGGACAAAACAGTTGTCATGGTTTCTGTAAAGAACCTTCAACTATGATGTTTAATTGTTAATTTAGGTTTTATGATGACATTTTGGAATTTATCAATTGACGTGACGATTACTTTTTTCAAATTGATCAAAAACTTCAATAAGGGAAATTTACGAAAAAAAACTTACATATTTCATAATATTGTAACATTTAAAATATAATAAATCTTAATCGAACAATGCGATAAATAGGCAACAAATGTCGGTTTAACATATATGGTTCCAACACAAAATCACTGAGGAGCAGTGTCTTTGCTGCCCATATGTTTTAAAAAGTCATTTTGCAAGATTTCGGTTTCCTGAATACGTAGCATTTGTCAGATTTAGCATAAAATCACTTTGAATGATATATCAAAAAAAAAAATCTGTTTACCTTAGCATCAATATTTGAGTAACAATTTACTCTACAAAATTAAAAAAATATTTTCTCTTATGATAGCATAATAGCTCACTTTATCTTTGCATACTAGCTAAATTTTCAATTGTTAAAACATTTTTATATCTTAACCCTGTTTTTAGATTATGTTTCAAAATTTAAAAAAAACTTCAGTTAATATTTTGATTCAACATGAATTAAGTAAACAAGTGAAGTTATGTTTTATATCAAAAAAAGTAGTTTATGTAAAATTGCTGTTATTTCTATAGATTCTAACACATATTTTAATCTCAATCAATCACAAATACCTTCCTGCACTCAATTAAAATAGTTTGGAAGAAATTTGCAAAATCGTATTTAATAGAATTTATGAATTTATGAAATTATTTTTCAACTTTGACTTATGGCCCGTCAAAATTGGAAAATAATAATAATCAACGACTTCAAACCTGTTCAGCTGTGTTATTCGATTTAGAATGTCATTATATCACTGAATCAATAAGTGCTATTCTCATTTAAAAAACATGCATTTCGGGGTTAAAAATCAAAATTGTTTCTGGCAACATTGTCAAACCCAGAAAACTTTTGAGCTGTCAAAGTTTTCAGCTGTTGCAAAAAATTTAAAGCGTTTCACCCTTTAATGCATGGCTTTTTTTTAAATGGGAATAGCAGTTAACAAACTTTAAATCCTTTTTTTTTGTTATTCGGAGTTGGAACACCGCATGAGGTAAAATTAAAAATAATGCAAAAAACAAATTGGAAAAAATGCACGAAATCTTGTATATAACTAAATTGATAGTACACAATTGCACAAAACCTATAAATCAAGTAATGTTTTGAGTAAAAATTTTGATAAAACTCCCATCTTTCCCAATTCGTTTTTTGCTTTTGCAATCTCTCGGATATTTGATACATTTTTTCGAAATTTCCATAAAATGCTTAAAACTTTATTCATTCCCCCTTCATGTTTTTTGAAAATTTCGAATAAAAGGGGGGAGGCTTGCCAATAGAAGAAATTGATATTTGTTCTAGCCTTATTGATTCAGGATATAATTACATTTTGTTCGAATAATACAACTTGTGGTAACGGTGCTATATGCTCGGAGCCTGGACTTAGAATGACGAGGTGGTATAGATCATGCACTTACCAGACTGTGTGAGGGTTGATCAGCGAGGGCGTACCTGTGAGCGTGGGAGTAGAGTATATTCAATTATGTTTATACTTACACAGAGTAACTCTACCACATCCCCCTTTCTCTAAAGAAAGAACAGAAGTTATTATTTACTGATAATTGACAGAATTATTTAGTTTTGTCTTTGACTCGATTTTAAATTATTTTGATTATGTTTGACGAATTATCATTTAAAATATTTCTGTTAAAGCAAACAATCTTAAGCTTAATATTTGTGATTTTGTTCAACGCGATGGAATCTAAGTATCACGATGACTTTCAATTTCTTGTATATTTTAGTAGCCGTGTTTATTATACTCACGTCATACATTTTATGATAAAACAATAAAATTATTATTTATATTATGTACCGCTTTTAACTGATTGCAGATTAAACCTGTTTCTAATAATTTACAGCAACATTAAATTATCTGC
The DNA here is from genome assembly GCF_029784155.1 of Uranotaenia lowii. NCBI lineage: Eukaryota > Metazoa > Arthropoda > Insecta > Diptera > Culicidae > Uranotaenia > Uranotaenia lowii. The sequence continues at coordinate 411,637,786 of NC_073692.1, forward strand.
TCTCTTCTATTGCGCATTCTGAACTCATCCAACTTTTCGCTTAATGAATATGTAAAGATTTCGTTCTAGGTATGAGGATAGTTCATCAGTACGTTATCTCCCTTTTTTTTGTACGTTAGAGATCGTCATTCCGTTTCATTAGACTGTTCGAATGTTTTTCTATTCAATCTGGATCATCAAACTCTGTACTTGAAGAGGATATTTCTATATTTCAAATAATAAAACTGTATGATGCGTAGAGAGAAACATTCTAAATACTGTTATACTAAGTTCTTGTGTTCAACCAATGTAAAGAACATTCTCATATTGTTAAGGATTAAACTATCTTGGCGTTCCACGTTTCCATTGGCTTGTGAACATTATTATAGAGTTTAGTCCAAATGGAAATTCTTTTACGAAACTTGCAAAACTTCGAGTTTAGCATTTAATAAATTCTCACACAGTTTTACATTCCCTTGTCTATCCCCAGTTTGCTAGATAAAGATCGATAATACCTTGGGTCAGGACGATCTGGAGTTTGAACAAGATGACGTCCTTCTCATTTTTTTCTCCAGATAATCCAGAGCTCTTGTCGATATTTGGTCACTAGCCCTGGTCTCTTAGGCATCATTTCATGCTCGACTATTCCAAGTTGCTTCTTTCGACTGAGCATACAGTTACGTAATGTTGTACAAATCACATGTAGAAATTAACGAATTAGGAAATTGTTTGCACAATTGCATCTCTAGCAGATTGAAAGTTCAGCTCTTATTTGAGTTTGTTTGTATTGCCTGCTTACCTTCAATAGTATTCAATAGTAAATGGAATTCATTTTATTTTATAAGTTTGGTTTTCGTTGTTTTGGTTTTGATCACCTTACGTTTCTATGGATTTTCTTTGATTGTTATTTTTCGGTGATTTATTTAATATGAAATTAAAACTTCTGTTTTTTTTTTACGTTTCGGCCTACTGAGCTTCAGCTATCTTAAGAAAAACTGTATTTAAAAAAACTGAAAAGTAATAAATTTTACGATTTTTCAAAATTTCTAATGCACACTATCTCGAAACTCGCAACTTGTTTCGCCGCGTGTTTCCCTAACTTCTGTCTCTTAATATTTGACATCGACTCTAAGAAGATGCTCTAGTCAGCCGTCGTCCCGGTTTGCTTCAAATTGATTCGTTGTCGGTTTGAAGTTTGATTTTGGGAAGAGTCGTCGGTACCAAAGTTTTGATAGCCCTTTTTTTTTTAGCTTCTACACACTGGTTCTTTGTTCCAAGTCTCTTAAGCCATTGCGAACCAAACACAAGATATCTCATTTTTATTCACTCGCCGCAAGTGTGCTACACTTAGAAGCATAGTTCAAATGTTTTTATTTTATCATTAAACTTTCTTCGACAAAATTAAACACCACACCCCCCGCATCTCAAAGCAGCTAAATTTGTGAAGTTTGGTTTCTATGATTTCTGAGATAAAAATAGAATGCCGAATTTCGGTCTTTCTCGGCTATGATTTTGAAACGCGGTCCGTAAAGTGTTAATTGTTATAGTTCATACTCAAAATGAATCTGCGTTTCTGATTCGAGATATCCTGTTGACGACTTGATTGTGAACGCAAGTAGGTAACTGATGTATTATTATTTAAAAACGGGCAGTTGAGCGACTTGTAGCAGGGTCGATTTTTCAAGAACGAATTAAATGCTTTAAGATGATATTTTTTTTTCCTTCAAACTTTCAAATAAATGCCTCTTATTTCTTATAATGTCTATCGGTTAAGAATCAACTTTTCGTTGCGTAGCTCTAATAACTTGATGTTACTGTTTATTTATGTGTTCATTAAATTAGAAATAGATCTTCTTTTCAGTTTACTTTTGAATAGTCACTAGCTTTTCTGTAAAGCAAAGTCATTAGAATCGTAATATTTAATTTATTAACTCCTGCAAGCCACGATTTTAGTTTGCTTAAGTTTGTTAAAAATTTGGAATTGAACTTATTATCCCGAGGAGACTAACACGTTATTTCTATGTGCTTCTAGGATGTCGACGAGATAACAGAAATCTTTTTTTTTTCAAGGAAGCCGTTTCTATTATTTGAACTTTAGAATAAAATAAAAACGATGTTGTTGAATTCTGTTAAAATACACTCCATAATTTTTTTTTTTTTTTGAATTCAAGTACATTGTTCCGAACAATAACCTGGTTTTGCCGAAAAGAACCCAAATCGTAATTAAATCCGTTTTTTTTTTCAGTACATTGCACATCTTCCAAAATTAGAATTTTCTATGAATTGTATGGTGAAGATCCTGTTCCTCAATTAGGTTACTGTTTAATTATTTCCCATGTCTAACAATCAATCAATTTTCAATGCTTTCTTCATTCAGGGAATGTCAGTTCCCTGTTTATTTTGCTATCGATTCAGAACCTTTTTCTTTTTTTCATATACCTCCTTCAATTTCAGACATATTTGACCCACCTCTGAAACATTTCGAATAGAAGCTTTTATTTTACATCTGTTGGATTTATTATTTGAATATTCTAGTCTTCAGTCGGATATTTGATTAGAACTAGATTCAATTAACATCTATACATACTTTTCTTTTAAAATACCTGTCACAGTGCTTGAAAGTCATACTGTCATTTGCTGTTATACTGAATTTTTTCTGATACATTAAAAATTTGAAATTTTATGAGTATAAACATCTCCAAAATTCATTTTTGACATGTTGCAAAAATCGTATTAGTTTCTTGAAAAGAACAAAAGCTTTTAACAGGGCTCTTAGTATTTCTATTTCTAGATTGACATTTGCAAATAACTTAAATAAAATATTAGCTGTAAATTCTTGACTACTTGGCAAAATACTGGTATCAGCAAGTTTTCTTTTTTTTTCCAAATCTAAGACTGAAGTCAAAGGAATTCATCGACGAAATCTTAGTTTTATTTAAACAAAAGGGTCTTCAAACCTTCTTTGCGTAATTTACTCCTTTTCTTTAACATTATGTCATACCTCACCTTTCCGCATTTAGTTAGAACATGTAGTTTTGCATGTTTCAGAAACTAAGTACTATTGTTGAAGGGTCAATTATTTTATTCACAACTATTTCTTTTTCCAAGTTATAAGTTTCTGCCTTTCATTCATGCTTTAGGACATTGTATCTGGTTTTTCAGAACAATTGTGATGATTTGGACTGAAATGCCCTTCAATTTTTTTTTTTTTAGATAATAAACTTTTTTTTATAAGTATCAAAATTCCCGAGAAAGTACAACATTTATTAGTATTAACTATTAACCTTCAAACCAGTTTATGCACGTTTCCTTTTCTTTGTAATCCAGAAGCTGGCAGATGGACGACTCTTAATTATTACAATTTGTTAGAACTATAACTTGGAATTGGGCTTACCGCTAATTTTTCTATTGGGTCGCTTGGTATTTTCAATTTGAATATATTTTGTCATTCATTTTTTTTTTTAACTCCATTCAACTGTATCACTCATTCAATGAATTTCAAGATACAAAGCCAATGTCTTAAAAAAATGAAGTGAATTTAATCACATCTACACCGTAGATCGGAACGTTTCGGATGAAAGAAATTCTTTTTTTTTTTTTCAAAACCTGAAACACCAACATCATAAGAGCTTTCGAATAGTTGAATGCAAACAGAAAACCGTAAGCATTCCAATCAGATCAAACCTTCCCAATAAGACGATTTAACGTCAGAAACAACCCAATCACCAAGGGCTTTTCTTCAAAGTCAATCTTCTACTGTATTAAAATAGGTTACCTATACAACAACTCATTTAAGAGATCTTCACATGCATAACAGCATCTTACTAGTGTATTGAAACACAGCTCAAACTTGAACTCTAGCCAGTAAATTTAACCACCAACACCTTTTAGTCATTTAAGACTCTCTCTTCTCCTGTATAGAGCAATCAAATCATACCGATCGTACCAAGCTTACTGGCCATAGCTTGTCAGTGTATTGAAACACATCTCATCCAGTTTGGATGCTCGCTCGAAAGTTTCTCACCTTCACCGAGAGATTCCGCTGGATGTACGAAGCTGCATGAAAGCTATCACTCCGTCTCTCCAAAGCTTTCGATGTTGATGATCACCTGATCGTCGCTGTGTTGTACGTACAACACATGCATAAAGTGTCGAGATGATTCCGTTTTCATATGTATTGATCAGTTCTTCCTAAAAGTTTACTGCCAGCTAGTTGAAATAAGACAAATATAAGTGCGGCAGGCACGAAATATCTGGGCTATTATGAACTTTTTTTTTTTTTATTATACCAAGAAACTATTATTGGACATAATCTGTTCAAGAGTGTGTCTTATTCAGAACTGTTGAAACAAAGTTTTCAGTGGTTTTGTGAAAGATTGTAGTACTAGATTGCTATCAAGATATCTTCACTCTTGAACAGAACAGAACCTTGCTTTAATTTTCTCTTATGTATGGCAACATACCTGTACTTGCAGATTGGTTGGTTTTGGTGTGGGTTTAAATTGAGCAGTTCAATTTTCAACATTAACTCGCACACCTATACATTTTCTCGCTTTCTTAGCAGACAATTTTTCACTCGATGCATCTTCCGAGAAACTCAAAATGGAGTATGTAAGCATCATAAGTGGATTCTCGAAGCACTTAACTTTTTTTTCTTTGAGTGAAACAAAAGTCCCGTTCATTAGATTGTACTTTTTATCATTTTTCTATGCATTGCTGGTACAATCTTCTTGAACAAATATGCAATTTCATTTTCATCCGAAAACCTCATATTCTTTTCACATCACGTATTTAGATTTTAGCACAATTTTTCTGACCCCTTTTTTTATGGTGTATTAGATGGATTTTTTTTCACTGAACACTTGCATTGTGTTTATTGTGTAACATGCAATTTTCCATCCTTTTGCTTATTTTAAAGATTCCCATAATTTCACTTTTAATTTCCTTGAAATTCACTACCCCACCAAGATTGCAATCAATATATAAATTTCCACACAAACTCTTAATGACATTTTTTTTTTGCGCAATTTCTTGGAAAACTCACTACGCCATCTAATAAATGATGATCCGATCTGGTTTTTGTTTCAATTTCTTTTTATCAACCTTTAAACAATGCATTACAAACATGCAACTAGAAATCGAAATTTCTCAATTTCACTTTTTACCGATTTTCGAGCGCACGCGATTTTTCAGTTCTACCCGATCGTCGCCATTTGTGGTAACGGTGCTATATGCTCGGAGCCTGGACTTAGAATCTTGAGCACTTTACAATTTTAGATGCAGCAAAACCTTCTTTGTGGTGAATCCTGTATTCAAAGCACAACGTAGAGTTTGTGTTTCGACAGAAAACCGAAAGGTAGGCGGTGACCGTTGACAGGTGTGTTATTTTTTACCGTCGCAAATTTTAGCTCCCGGAAAATAAACTAGATATTTGTGGCTTGTTGAAGAATTGATAGTTTTCAACTTGAGTCCTGTGCCTTTGAATTCTCAACCAAGTAAAAGTGAAATGACGTCGCGATAGTTGACAATTTGTGAGTTTGGGACTTTTTTGTCGACCAATAAAGACGCTGGGGCTTGCGCTATGCCTTCCGGGCCGATCCAGGAGAGCTGTACAGAAGGAGGAAAACTGATTTAGATTTAACTTTAAGATAAGTAATTTGATTCTGATTCTCATCTTGTACAAATATTAGATTTAAATGGGAGGTTATGAAGAAAAACATTTAGAACAGAAATTTTCTTAGTAAGGGAAGGGGCATGGCAAATGAATCGTCTTTAAAAATTTGAACGCAAGTGTCCTTTAAGGAAAGCCTTTTGTGCAACTTCAACCAATTTTTACCAAGCTCTGTGGGCGTTTGTAGAGATCTGTTTGAATTTTGAAATTGATCAGTGATGAATTGTATTGTTTGTTTAACATTCAAATTATTAAAGATTCTATTTTATTTTTAAGAAACAGGAGTTAATGAATTTACATTTAAATTATTTGCATCATTTGCAAATATCAGCCGAAGAAAAAGTTTAAATTAAATAATTTTTATTTTTATTTTATCTACACTGTTTTTATAGAGAGATTGTTACGCTTGTGGGCCAATATATGTTATTCACAATAAGTTTTATGATTTTTCCGTTAACTGATTTACATGTCTCTTGATTTTTTGTTTTGTTGTGTAGAGATAAAAAAATTTTTGTTAGGAACAACGGAAGTACCAAAGAATAGGTTTACTAAGATCTATACACTTGTCAAAGGTGACTCCTGATCATATTCCTTTTTCCCCATCCCTAAAAAATTTTTTTTGCTAGGATGCAGAGGTGACCTCGGTCCTAAAGTATAAATTTACATTCTATCATCCCTTTCTAATATTTTCCTCTCTATCTATTGACTACTAGGACGTGCCCGGCGCCGTTATTGATGTATAAAAAGAGAGCATCAGTTTTGTTCATTGTGAATGTGCTGTCAATCCCAGACACTATTCTTTTGACCTCTGGGCAAAATTGATGGCCTCGGTCAATCACGGAGTAGCAACCATTGGTGATGTAGAATTCATTCTACTGAGCCACACCAGCGGTTATGGAATTCGAAATGCTTTAGTACTATGATGATGGAAAGCAAGAATTCCGAATTTTTAACGGCATTTCGGGTTCAATGACTTAAGGTGGATGTGAGTAGTCAATCAAGCTAAGCTAAGCTAATCCTGTGTTCAAAGCACAACGTAGCCTCTCAACACAACCAGATTCTTTCCTGTTGTGAAGCCTATTTAATGGATTTTTTTAACAGGAGATTTCTATTTATACAAAAAGCTAAAATAATCTGTGGTTGTAACTGCTTTGAACCTCGTAAGAAAGGGGTTATTTAACTGTTGGGGATATTCTATCAGTAAAAGGGCTCACAAAAAAAGCCCTACACTGACGTTTAGGCAATGTTTATTTCATTGAATGCAAAGGGAAACTGACGTTCTGGTTCCAAAAGTCAGTGCTGTCCGTTTGAATATGTGGTTTGACAGTTGTTTCAGTCCCCTGGGCACACGATGCAAAGCCGAAAAATTTCTTCATTGGACACTATCTCAAGAACCACTAGACAGAACATCACAAAATTTTACATATGTAAACATTTCATTACCAGTTAACTTCGCTTAAAATTTTACATTTTTAACTTACATCCATGCAATCAAAAGTTGTTCACAAAACAATGGGTTGCATTTTTTTCGATACGCTCCTTAAATAATAATATTAGAATAAAATATACATATGGTATTATAAATAACAACAACCTGATGATTTATATTAGTGTAAAATATTGCAGTTATAAAAAAAGACGAAATCATCATCAAATTAAAGCACAGTATTTGAAAGGAAGTACAAACCCTCCGAGAGGGGCAGTACTTGAAAAGAAATACAAACACCCCGAGAGGGGCAGTACTTAGAAGGAAGTACAGACCTCCTGAGAGGGGCAGTACTTCAAAGGAAGTACAAACCCCTGAAAGGGGCAGTAGTTAGAAGGAAGTACAAACTCCCTGAGAGGGGCAGTACTCGAATGTAAGTACAAACCCCCCGAGAGGGGCAGTACTTGAAAGGAAGTTCAAACCCCCTGAGAGGGGCAGTACTTGAAAATAAGTACAAACCTCCGAGAGGGGCAGTACTCGAATGTAAGTACAAACCTCCGAGAGGGGCGGTATTTGAAAGGAAGAACAAACCCCCTAAGAGGGGCAATACTTAGAAGGAAGTACAAACTCCTTGAGAGGGCCAGTACATGAAAGAAGTACAAACCCCCGAAAGGGGCAGTACTTACAAGGAAGTACAAACTCTCTGAGAAGGGAAGTACTTGAAAGGAAGTACAAACCCCCGCGCCCGGAGAGGAGCAGTTCTTGAAAGGAAGTACAAACCCCCTGAGAATGGCAGTACTTGAATGAAAATACAAACCCACATCATGAGGGGCAGTATTTGAAAGGAAGTACAAACCCCCTGAGAGGGACAGTACTTGAAAGGAAGTACAAACACTCCGAGAGGGGCAGTACAAGGGAAGTACAAACCTCTAGAATGGGCAGTATTTGAAAGGAAGTACAAATTCCCTGAGAGGGGCAGTACTTAAAAGGGAGTTATAACTCCCTGAGAGGGGCAATACTTGAAAGGAAGTACAAACCTCTGAGAGGAGCAGTACTTGAAAGGAAGTACAAACCCCCCGAGAGGGGCAGTACTTAGAAAGAAGTTCAAATTCCCTGAGAGGGGCAGTACTTGAAAGGAAGTACAAACCTCCTGAGAAGGGCAGTACTTGAATGAAAATACAAACCCATATTCTGAATGGGTACTTCGGAAAGACAAAACACATTAAGACAACATAAACGTCAAAATTTGTCTGACGTTGAGGAGGACAACAGTTTTCTCCTTCTGGTGGTTTTTTCTTCCTTCTCCGCGTGATAAAACGTCAATTGGAAATAAAAGTGGCTCGAACGGGTTGTTTGTTGGAATTTTCCTCCAAATCGCATTTTTGCATATTTTTTTCAGAACATTCGGTTGTGAATCCCAATTTATCCCGTTATCGTCAAAACTCAACATCATAACATGTAGGTAAAGAATTCCTTATTAATTTTAATCCAGCCAGCCCAGCTTGCTCATCGTAGAAATGTATTTATTTCGTTAAAAATTATCGACTTTCCAATAACAACAATCAGTTGTTCGGAGAAAATGACCGAAAGATTTAGAGAATTTCGGTTAACATTTCCCAAATTTTTGTTACGATTGCCGACATTCCGGTAAGTATTACAATCATTTCGGTAAAATCCACCGGTCGTTCGGCAAATATAACTGAACATTTTCGCTACAAAAATTACGGTGTTTCGGCAATAGCAGCTGATATTTCCGTAATAATTGAACGTATTTCGGTAAACTCTACCGGTTGCTCGGTGTCAATTGTAACAATTGTCAACAATACCGTGTTTGTTTAGTTTTTTGGTTAAACATGGCCGAAATTTCGGTAAATACTAACAGGTTGTTTGGTAATTAAACGAGCTGTCACATTGACGGCTGTCATTATCTTGAAAAAAATGATTCCAGACGAGTTTCGTTAATTTTTTTTCCTGAAAAAGGTCTGTAATATTTGACAGCTGTCACTAATCTGCCATGAAAGAATAACCGAACGTATTATCGATCTCCACATGTTTGGAGTTCGGTAAAAAAAAATTACCGAGTTTCGGTTATTTTGGTTAAAAGATTAAGAAATTTAAAATCAACTCATTCAGGATCGTTGAACTACATCAATTTAGTATGTTGTTTAGTAACATAAAACCGGTGCACAGTCGACGGGCAATTTGTATCGCGGCTACGTGATGATTGTCACCAATTTTCTGCGTTTTTTTTCTCCTTTATTAGCGAATTCAGTCAGCCATTTGGTCACAAACAGTACCGCTCATTATGTTTTGGTGGCACGAACTCTTTGTAGCCAACTGACTAACTGAATTGAGTGCATTCGATATCGCACCACTCTGCTGTTACTGACTCGATGGATTTTGATGTTTGCCAATTTCATTCGCCAAACCAATCAAAGTGGGCCGATTTGGAGGTTCGTTTTCGGTTCGGTTTTGAGGTGGACATGCGCCGTTTTTTTTTCTTTCGTTTTTCTTCATTTTATTGATGAGCACAGCGAGCAGCCCCCCTTCTTTCTATCGCAGTCAAGGCCAACTTGGTATTGGGTCACACCGAATAGTAATAAGTTATAGCATCAGCCAGCAGGCGGGGCTTTCGCATTGTCACACACATGGCACAGACACTGGCTAAGCAGCAAACAGGATGAGCAGAGTTTTCTTTTTCTTCTGCTGCTGTCGCTGGCATTGGATCGGATTCGTGCTGTCGTTGTCGTTGTCGTCCAATTTTTTCAAGGTGGAACACTCATCGGACTGTCGTAGCTTGGCCTGCTGCGTTTTCGTGTGACCCTCAGCATCGAGATGAGGTGGGTCATTTCGGGCAGGGCAAGGAGGGGCGGACCCAGCCAAGCCAAGTCCGATCGGTTTTGACAAGTGTCCGCTTTCGTTTGTCGTGAATTTGTAAGTTCCGTTCAATGACATGTGTCGTCATTATCGCTTCGAGTTGTTGTCAATGAATGTATGTTTTTTTTTGTATTTTTCCTCTTTATTTTGATAGTTATGCAAATGTTTGGTGCGAAAACCTTGCACGAAAGCCATTTTGCGGATAGGTGCATGTCCATGAGATATGAACTACGCATGTTAAAATATTCTGAACCACGTGCATCAATTTCAGCTAATTTTAACAGATCTCAATACATCACAAATTGAAGAATTCAGTCAGTTTTGATCTTAAAATAGTGAGAATCTTTCAATTCAACCAATTCAGAAAATTTGTCAATTTAGAAAAATTTGAAAATTTTCTCAATTTTGACAATTATGACAATTTTGACAATTTTGACAATTTTGACAATTTTGACAATTTTGACAATTTTGACAATTTTGACAATTTTGACAATTTTGACAATTTTGACAATTTTGACAATTTTGACAATTTTGACAATTTTGACAATTTTGACCATTTTGACAACTTTGACAATTTTGACAATTTTGACAATTTTGACAATTTTGACAGTTTTGACAATTTTGACAATTTTGACAATTTTGACAATTTTGACAATTTTGACAATTTTGACAATTTTGACAATTTTGACAATTTTGACAATTTTGACAATTTTGACAATTTTGACAATTTTGACAATTTTGACAATTTTGACAATTTTGACAATTTTGACAATTTTGACAAATTTAACAATTTTTACAATTTTTACAATTTTGACAATTTTGACTATTTTGACAATTTTAACAATTTTGACAATTTTGACAATTTTGACAATTTTGACAATTTTGACAATTTTGACAATTTTGACAATTTTGACAATTTTGACAATTTTGACAATTTTGACAATTTTGACAATTTTGACAATTTTGACAATTTTGACAATTTTGACAATTTTGACAATTTTGACAATTTTGACAATTTTGACAATTTTGACAATTTTGACAATTTTGACAATTTTGACAATTTTGACAATTTTGACAATTTTGACAATTTTGACAATTTTGACAATTTTGACAATTTTGACAATTTTGACAATTTTGACAATTTTGACAATTTTGACAATTTTGACAATTTTGACAATTTTGACAATTTTGACAATTTTGACAATTTTGACAATTTTGACAATTTTGACAATTTTGACAATTTTGACAATTTTGACAATTTTGACAATTTTGACAATTTTGACAATTTTGACAATTTTGACAATTTTGACAATTTTGACAATTTTGACAATTTTGAAAATTTTGACAATTTGACAATTTTGACAATTTTGACATTTTTGACAGTTTTGACAATTTTGACAATTTTGACAATTTCGACAATTTTGTCAATTTTGACAATTTTGACAATTTTGACAATTTTTACAATTTTGACAATTTTGACAATTTTTACAATTTTGACAATTTTGACAATTTTGTCAAAATTGACAATTTTGTCAAAAATGACAATTTTGTCAAAATTGACAATTTTGTCAAAAATGACAAAAATGACAAAAATGACAAAAATGACAAAAATGACAAAAATGACAAAAATGACAAAAATGACAAAAATGACAAAAATGACAAAAATGACAAAAATGACAAAAATGACAAAAATGACAAAAATGACAAAAATGACAAAAATGACAAAAATGACAAAAATGACAAAAATGACAAAAATGACAAAAATGACAAAAATGACAAAAATGACAAAAATGACAAAAATGACAAAAATGACAAAAATGACAAAAATGACAAAAATGACAAAAATGACAAAAATGACAAAAATGACAAAAATGACAAAAATGACAAAAATGACAAAAATGACAAAAATGACAAAAAATGACAAAAATAACGAAAATGTCGAAAATGACAAAAAATAACAAAAATGACAAAAATGACGAAAATGACGAAAATGACAAAAATGACAAAAATTTCATAAATTATAAAAATTACAAAAATTACAAAAATTACAAAAATTACAAAAATTACAAAAATTACAAAAATTACAAAAATTACAAAAATTACAAAAATTACAAAAATTACAGAAATTACAAAAATACAAAAATTACAAAAATTACAAAAATTACAAAAATTACAAAAATTACAAAAATTACAAAAATTACAAAAATTACAAAAATTACAAAAATTACAAAAATTACAAAAATTACAAAAATTACAAAAATTACAAAAATTACAAAAATTACAAAAATTACAAAAATTACAAAAATTACAAAAATTACAAAAATTACAAAAATTACAAAAATTACAAAAATTACAAAAATTACAAAAATTACAAAAATTACAAAAATTACAAAAATTACAAAAATTACAAAAATTACAAAAATTACAAAAATTACAAAAATTACAAAAATTACAAAAATTACAAAAATTACAAAAATTACAAAAATTACAAAAATTACAAAAATTACAAAAATTACAAAAATTACAAAAATTACAAAAATTACAAAAATTACAAAAATTACAAAAATTACAAAAATTACAAAAATTACAAAAATGACAAAAATTACAAAAATTACAATAATTACAAAAATTACAAAAATTACAAAAATTACAAAAATTACAAAAATTACAAAAATTACAAAAATTACAAAAATTACAAAAATTACAAAAATTACAAAAATTACAAAAATTACAAAAATTACAAAAATTACAAAAATTACAAAAATTACAAAAATTACAAAAATTACAAAAATTACAAAAATTACAAAAATTACAAAAATTACAAAAATTACAAAAATTACAAAAATTACAAAAATTACAAAAATTACAAAAATAACAAAAATTACAAAAATTACAAAAATTACAAAAATTACAAAAATTACAAAAATTACAAAAATTACAAAAATTACAAAAATTACAAAAATTACAAAAATTACAAAAATTACAAAAATTACAAAAATTACAAAAATTACAAAAATTACAAAAATAACAAAAATTACAAAAATTACAAAAATTACAAAAATTACAAAAATGACAAAAATGACAAAAATTACAAAAATTACAAAAATTACAAAAATTACAAAAATTACAAAAATGACAAAAATGTCATTAATGACAAAAATGTCATAAATTACAAAAATTGCAAGAAATTGACAAAAATGACAAAAATGACAAAAAAAGACAATAATGACAAAAATGACATAAATGACAAAAATGACAAAAATGACAAAAATGACAAAAATGACAAAAATGACAAAAATGACAAAAATGACAAAAATGACAAAAATGACAAAAATGACAAAAATGACAAAAATGACAAAAATGACAAAAATGACAAAAATGACAAAAATGACAAAAATGACAAAAATGACAATTTGAATACCCAATTTGAACCTCGGTTTCAGAATTCTTTTTCAAAACTGAAAATAAGACTTACAAATTTGAAATCTACCATGTTAGTTTCAAGATTTGTGAGATATAATGTATATTTCCTTATCGTCTTTTTTTCGTATGTCCGCGATAGTGCTGGAAGCTAAAAATTAATGGTACTACTTTCGGCACACAATTCATCTACCGAGCCGAGAATCTGTGCGGTGTGTGATCATGTGCCGATTTCAATACCTGTTAATACAAGTGGCGTCCAGTAACGAGGAGGAAACCAAAATTTACATTTCAAATTAACCACAATAAAGTTGATTAATGCCCCCACAGTTGCCAGTAGAGCCCGAGTCGCGGCGTCGTGAGATGGATACGCTCCCAGGTCACGATTTTTGACGCCATTGATGGAATCAAGCGGAGCCGCGCCATTCCTAGAATGAAGAGAGCTCTAAATCGCGTTAGTCAAAACACGTGTTGCTCTCGACTCGGCGATCATATAATAAAATCGGCTTCTTTTTTTGTGTATTTCTTTTTTTTTTTTGTTACCTACTGGCTATAATGTTTTCGCTTCCCGCTTCGGACGTTATCAACCCTCGAGGTTTGAGTTTGGGTTCGGATGACATTTTGTTTATGTTTTCATAGCCGGTTTGCGAGTTCTGGGCTGGGTGCTATCTTATCGTCGTCGTCGAGTCATTAATCTCTGGGTTTGTGTATGTATGGATGAAGTGGTTTTTTTTTCACCCGTCTCCGGTCTTTTTCCTTGTCAGAGCTACTAAAAACTATATGTACATATTCAAATTGAGCTCACACAACTGGTAGACATTCACTTCTTTCTTCCTGTTCGAAGCACCGGAGTTAATCTAAACTGATGGAGGATTCAGTGGTGGAGGAAATTTAAGTAATAGAACGATCTAAGTCGATTTTTTCGTACAAATAAAACTATCGAGAAAGTCCCTTCATTTACTGGTCAACAGCTTAGAGTTTCTTCCGACTTGTTCTTGAAAGCGTTACTATCAATCCCTTTCTTTTTAATGTAGCTTCCTTAGGGTTTACGATTAAGGACCCTTTTTTTCTACTTCTACGTACAAGACATGTATATCCATCTGACTGATAATTACGATAAATAACAAGTAAACAAGTTACAGGAACACACACATATGTTAGGATTGCCAGATACTTTCAGAAAAAAAAGCGGGACAGTAAAGAAACTCTTGAAAAAGCTTGGTTGTGTAGGGAAACTTAAACGTATATCATCATCCAAAGTTGAACCGATCAACGTGAAACTTGGCTTCTGAGGGTTTTTGGGGCCGGAGATGGTTTCTATAATACAGTGAGCGAAATAAGAATAGCACCACTATGTATTTTGCTTGTTAAAATATGAATGATTGAAAATTATGAAAATTTTCTTCCACAGTTTGTTCTGAATTGCTTAACGGATAAATCAAGAATAAGTTTTTTTTTTTTTTTGGACGTAGCAATTGGCGTTAAGGATCAAAAATGTGAAAAAAGGGAACGAAATTAGAATAGCACCACTTGAATTTTTCAACAAAAACAAGATAATTTTTTAAAAATGTACTGTGTAAAAGTGAATAATAATGCTTCTACGTATTATTTTAATAGATAACTGCATTTCAGGAGTTTTTCAGAATTCCACAGGTTCTTAAAGGGGGTTTAAGAGATGCTCCTCTAGCGTTAAGGAATTTGATATTTGGGCTGTAATTCTTTACCAAACTACATATTTCCTTCATTAAAATGACGTGAAATGATGAAACAAACATTCGGGATTAATTTTGAATCAGAAAAAAAGGTTGGAAATCAAAAACTTTGATTTTGTTCAGTAAACCACACTTTTTCCAGTTTCAAGTCGTAGATGGCAGCACTGTCTTGCAGTCAAAACCAAATTTAGTCTCAATATTGATTTTCCAGGTTAATTGAGGCCCATATTCATCATTTTGAGGTATTTTCCCATCACAGTTTTGTGGAAGTTCACGCTGCAGAAAACTTTTTCGGATTTGCAAAAGAATCACAAAATTGTATAACCCCCAAAATTGATGCTCATCTCAACTTCCGATTCATCCAGCACTCCCTAATTAATGCCGGATATTCGAAAATGGGCATGAATTTGGTTAAATGGCAAGATAGTTCTGGCATCTATGACTTAAAACTAGAGAAATAGTGTTTGACTATTAAAAAACATTAGTATTTTTGAATTCAAACTCAGCTTCAAATCTATGTTTCATCATTTTACATCATATTTATGAATGTTAATGCAGAAATCAAGCAGTTTGATAAAGTTTTGTAGCTCAAATATCAAATTCCTTAACGCTAGAGGAACATCTCTTAAAACCCCCTTTTAATACCTTTGGAAACTTTGGAATTCTGGAAAACTCCTAAAATGCAGTTATCTATTCAAATAAATCGTAGAAGCATTATTATTCACTTTTACACAGTAAATTTTTAAAAATTATCTTGTTTTTGTTGAAAAACTCAAGTGATGCTATTCTTATTTCGCTCACTGTAGTCACAAACCGCTTCAACTTAAGAGAGAGAGGGCTCCCATGCAACTTTTGTTTTTATTCCCACGAATTAAAAGTCATGGCACCCATTTTGTCAAGGAACTTTCGTTTCCTTTGGCCACCATGGCACTATGGGGTTTGAGGCGGCAAAAAGTCAAAAACTGAATATTATCGGAACGCTTTTTTATTTTTATTAGTTATCTAAGATATTCCCAGTTTTTCAACTCATTATCTTGAATACTTAACGCACCACAGGCATCAGACTTAGAAAAATTTAAAAATTTATATAATGAAGTAAAAAAATTAAATGACATATATTTCCATGGAAAACATTTTTTTCTTGAATTTAAAGTACACCATATGAAAGCTTATACTAAAAGCTATCATTTGAACTATCAAAAATTTTACACACTACAATACATTGATCTATGATAAAAACCAGAAAATATTTTTTTTTTTTTCAAAAGTCAAAAACTTTAAAGCCTGCCAAAAAAAATCCCCGCATTTCCCCACAATCTTTTCACTATCAAGATCTAGTATAAAGTCATAAAAATACAATGAAAGAGATTCCAGGCATCTTAAAGCACCGTTTTTTTTGAGTTATAGTGAAATAAAGCTGAAAATATCATGCAAATTAGTAATTTTTACCCATTAATGAGTATAAATTCAGCAAAGCTTATGTTGGTTTGTCAAAAAAAAAAATGCTTTTCATGATTGATCAATCATTTCACACATTTTTCTCTTGAGTTTCATGAAATGACTTGATGTTATTTATCATTTAATGATCAATTGGTCCAAACCCCGGTTTTCAAAAATAATAAAAAGTAGGGTCAAAAATAACACCAAGCATCGTACTTTAAAAGTTATTTATGTATATATATAAACAAAATTTTTGTTAGAATTTATTTTAAGTTAGTGAACATAGTAATTTTCATACAAAATTTCAAAAAATAACATATTTTGATATTGTCTAAAAAAAATTGTTTTATTGTCTAAAACACCTAATCATACTTTTTGCCGCCCCATTGTATGGAACTGCCCCATAGTGCATGGGCCGGGCATTAGAAGCAACCATCTAGAGTTCACGTGTACTGGATAGCAAATCAAAGCTTGCTAAGCATTAAATTTTGGCGGATTTTTTTTTTCTTCTACTGTTTAAAGCACGTGGTGCCGGTACGAGATATTTGGATGCAATAATGAGCCTACATGTTGGATTGAAAAATACTACAAACCTGTTAGGAATATATTGACTAAAATTGTAGTGGCTTTCAAAATGCTCTTTTCCGCTGCTGGGGGGCTTTGAGAGTCTACAAAAACAAACAGTGAACTGAACAGTGAACAATGAATTGACTTCTTCTGCTGAAAAACTATTTGGACTGAGTGCTGAAAAACTGATGAACCGATTTCCATAAATTCCAGCTTTTAAAAGCCAACAATTTTCATATTTTTGGAAATGCTCATAGAGAAAGAAAAATGAACTAGATTCCGAGTTATAAGGCCGAGGCTGCTATTTCAGAGCTTCAATAGCCTTCGAGGAATTTAAACGGGGGATTACAAAACTGATAAGATTATTAAATCTGAGGTTTTGAGTTTCATACAATTCAATTTCATAGGTCAATTTCTAACTTTTGAGTTATCATTGATGATCAATATAGTCGATTCAACCATTCAATTTTGAGGAAATTTATTGTAAAACTGTTTAGTACTGCAAATTCAAACAATCGATATTTTAGAATTTAACATTGATTACTCTTCAAAATAATTAATGGGATGTTTGCGCCCAAGAATAGAAAAATTGAATTGGTGACTTCGGTTCAGATATGTTCTGTTTTCGATAACTTCAAAAAACTATTAGTGAGCTTTCAACATTTAAGGTAAACTAATAAAAAAAAACAGTGCAAATTAAAAAAGCGAAAAAAATACACAACAAAATTCAGAAGTCTTTTGAGAAATTTCTGAATAAATAAAATTAAAACAAACCAATGTACAAGAAGATTATCCATCTTGAAAAGGGGGATAATCTCCAACAGATATTTTCATTAGTTAGCGGATAGGAAATATAAAAAAAAACAGTTTCAGTTTTGAAGAAAAAAATTTAGGGTCAAGCTTTTCTAGCTTCCTAAAAAAATTATGGATGCAAAAAAAGTTTTTCGTGAAAGGATAAATTACATCGAAATACATCGCAAGGTATAAGGTTACGAATCAAGTTTCTACTATGTTTGAGGCCCATCTGTCCTTTCACCGGGGGGATAAGATGTGGAAAAAAGGTCTCCCTTACTGTTTTATGCATTACTCGAGAACTAATCGAACATAAAAAAAACAAATTTAACAGGGAAGTATATTCAACTACGAGAAATGTTATTTTTATGTTTTGAGACCCCTCACTCTCTCCAACGGGAAGAGGGGAAAGAGAAGGGAGGTTTTCATACAATATTTTTGAATCACTCGAGAACTTATTATTCCAATTTAACAGCAAATGGTATTTGAGTAGAATTTTGTTTCTATGATTGTTTAAAGCTTCTACCTCTTTTCACTGATTCGATAGGTAGGGGGAAGCTCTCATACAATTTTTTTAATAACTCGATTGCTAGTCTTGCAAATGGTAACAAATTGGGAAGAGTATTTAAATTCAAGATGATGAATTCTTGATGATTTGGTTCCCCTCACGGGATGGAAAGAGAAGAGTACGTTCGTTTTGAAAAATTCCAGAGCTAATAAAATAAATTCAACCAAAGTTTGCAGGGGAAAGTATAAGAATACGAGAAACGATTCTATGGTTATTAAAAAACCCATTTCACCTTTCAGTGGGGGTTAAGAGATGGGAAAATAGTTACGCATAAATTTTTATATTACTTGAAAATTTATCCAACAAATGGAACCAAATTTGAAAGAAAAAGTATTCGAGTACAAAAAATGTTTCTATTTTTTTAAAGAAAAATTATATACAGTACAGAGCCAGGAATGGGGAACCTTTCTCGCATAGTTTTATAAACTTTTCAAGCAATAGAAACCATATTTTACATGAGAGTTTTTTTTAAGATTCATGACCCCTCCTCTTTTCAGAGGAGAAACGGGAAAAAGGAAATGTGATGTTATTTGTTTCCGAAAATGTTGTAATGGCAGTTCGTGGACTCTCCCCACATTGCTGGGGAGAAAAGCAAATAAATCGAGTACTTAATATCAGATTTGAGGCTCTGGGAGCCAAAGGGGTATAAGTATAAGTGCATGAAAGGGTATTTCGAGAAAACTCTTTAAAGTTGTTTTGTTTGACCATTTTCAATATATTTTTCGAAAATTTGTATTTTGCTCTCGAACGTGAAAGTATGTAAACAAAATTATAAAAATCTGAAAAAACCAACAAATATAGTTTGAAATATAAAGAATCGTTTGGCATCATTAACTCAAAATCGACCATTTTGTCACTTATACCACAGAGAAACAGAGAACGGGCCCCGAACAAATATGAGTCGAATCCGTGTGTAAGAATTTGAATCGTCGGTCATTTTAAAACCGTTAAAATTGGCCTTAAAACAGCACCATCTAGTGGCTCTTAGCTAAGTGACTCAGCTGTTGTTGTCGATTTTTTTGTCAACAGTTGAGAACACTCAAAACATAAACAACCAAAAACTTGCTTCCAGGTCGCACCAACACAGAGTTCAGTTAGTTTTCTTTTTTTTGGGGTGTAGAAAAAGCAACATAACGAAATTTGCAGCAGGAACTAGGTATATGCTCTTTAAACGAAAT
Organism: Uranotaenia lowii; assembly: GCF_029784155.1. Taxonomy (NCBI): domain Eukaryota; kingdom Metazoa; phylum Arthropoda; class Insecta; order Diptera; family Culicidae; genus Uranotaenia; species Uranotaenia lowii. The sequence goes on from NC_073692.1 coordinate 411,657,416, forward strand.
GTTTTTCTTTTAGCAATGTTACCTCATTTGGTACTCGTTTTGTATTGAACCACTGATTTTGTTTGAGAAAAAAAGCAAACATGAAGAGAAAGTTCATATAAGATTTTAATTGAGTGTCTGTTTTAATATGAATTATAATTTCAAAAATAGTTCAGTCAACATGTGCCGCAGGATTTATGTATGACTAGCTGACCCGTTGTGCTTTGCTACACCTTCCGAAAATAAATGTAATTTGTAAAAATTTATTAAAATTTAGATTTTAGAGAGCATTTTTTTTTTAATCAAACCTCATCATTCAGAACCAACAACTTTGAAATGAGAGCTGCAGCTGCAGTTCTGAATTGCAATTCAAATATGGTATATATTATTCACTGAAACCTGATTTCTAAACTCGTTTTTTAAGATCTGAAATTTGTACTCTGTACCCAAAAACTTTTTTTTTAAATATGGTCCCTTCTTTGAAAAGCTCTTAAATTTAAATTTGCATGGGAGCTCCCCCATCTTTTCCAATTTTGTCCCCCACTGCTTGAAGAAGGTAGGCAAATTTAACCGGCTCGAGTTTTCATAAATTACTAAATTGGAATTTATTGCAAATTGTTCTTTATGGAGATAGAATTTTTAAAACCGATGAATAGCGTGAATCGAGACAGGTTTTTTGAGTATATTCCTAATATTCTGTATTATGAGCACTTCCAGCTCCTGATAAGCTTTAGATGGGGTATTTTTTGAAAAAAAAAAAATGATGAAAAGGATTTTTAATAACCATTTTCAAACAGCTTTTTTTACCATCGAAGCAGTTTGAATATCTATCCTTTTGCGCCAAATTTTTGTTAAAAAAATGTTTCGCCATATTCCAAACTCGTGGACATGAGACATTATAGCTCGAAGTTTTCCTAAACAGCACTTATCATTGTAATGAAAAATATATTTAATTATTTATGTATTATATAAAGTGCAAATTTCTTTTTTTTAAATAAATTTACTACGGCAAAAATATAAATATTTAAAAAAATATCAGCTGCATCACTGAATAAGTTCACAGCATTTTTTTTTTTATTTTCCCTTTGAAAGTCAAATATTCAAAAATGCAAAAACAAATTTCTAAGCTTACATTTGTCCCGTATATTGAGGCAAGTGTCAATGCAAAGCTTATTCACTGATAAACTGATATAACTCTGAACCACATTCCCATCAACCAAAGGTTCGTGTCTTAACTGCTTAGTAAGTGAATAATACACTGGTTGTGATGGGGCGCTAGCATTTAAAACTTACTCCACGTGTTCTAATGACACGTAGAAAAATATAAAGAAATTTCATTATCTACCTAGCATTTTTAGCCTGCTTCAATTTTTCTGGGTGCAAAAGTATAAGTTGCTATGGTGTTCAATTTTTGTTATGTTTTCCTCCCAGTGAAAAAAGGTTCCGATAGATGAAATGTACTAGATTTATTGAGCTTTGAAATTTGAGGAACAAAATTTGAAACGTGCCTACATATGAAAATCAATTCTTCATATTAAAAAAATACTATTGCAATTAAAAGGATATTAAAACTTAAAAATGAATTTTATTATTTAAATGAATTAAGGTGTAACAGTTTTTAAAAATGAATTTTAGCAAATGAATTAAAGTTATAGATTCAAAGACTTTCAAAGCGAAAATGTTCTTTATCCTATTGAGGAAAAAATCGCAGTTCTTTAAGGGGGGAGTAGGGTCTAACAGGTAGAAAAAAACACCATTTTCACGATTTTTTTTAGAGCTATCGTTCAAACAAATGTATTCAAATTTTTTGCATTATACAAAGCATTGTTAAAAGAACATTTAGTAATTTTTTCGTAGAAAAATACTGAAAAAATGAGCTGGTGACGGAGCACTTTCGAGGATGCCTTTTAGAAAACAGGATTTGCGGTGGACACTGTATCTCAGCACAGAATCATCTGAAGTCAAAAAGTCAGAGCAAAATATTTTTAATGTATGTTTTTCTGAACCCCAACGATTTTATTTAACTTTTAAATTTTTTATGAAATTTTTGTGGCTCTTTGAAGTAAAAACTACAATTTTTAACGAAAAAATCCCCCAAAAATCTCCCCAAATTAAAAAAAAAGAAAATCGTTGGGGTTTGGTATTTTATATGTAGAAAATATGTTCCAAATTTGAAAAGAATCGATGAAGTAGTTTTAAAATGACGATATCTACTGACTTTACAAATGTGCTTTCGAGAAAAACGCGTTTGAAGTTTCTGCTCTAAAAATGATGCAGTATTAGATAAGCGGAGATAAAGGCCTATAATTTCCACAGTTTTGCTTCGATTGACTTGAAAATTTGATACAACATTCTTGAAATATTTTACAATAAGAAAATAATAAAAAAAATCGATTTTTTAAAAGTGTTAGACCCTACTCCCCCCTTAAAAAATTATCTTCTGGTGAACGATTTAGTCTGGACATTTTATTAGAGAATATAATTTTTAGGTCATCTGAAATTTCTTCAAATTTCCCCTTGGGATAAAATTTTCAAAAGATCATTTACTCTTCTTCAATAAGAATGGAATTGATCCGATACATTGAAAATAAAATTTAAACTTACAGAGTTACATAACTCTTCATAATAATATTTTCGAATTGTCAAATGAAAATTGAATGATTTACGAACAAATCGAAATTCAGCTATTGGTATCATTACATGATCGGGAAACGAAGCTTAGGGAATAATGAGCTAGTTGGCGCCAGGAGCTCTGGGCGATGAATATTTTTCTCCTACACAGGGAGAATTATATCAGCTTATCAGTGGCTTATTTACAGATGCGTCAGAGTAATGGCTTTAAAATGGATTGAATACGTATTCCTGTTTTTTGTTCTATCAAGTTTCACTGATATATCTGCAGTATTCCTGCAGTATAAATTTATGTTTGTTACTCCACTTTTAACGAATGCTGTTCAAAGGGAACAACCTTCATTTACAAAGACATTTGAGAATTTTCAATATTCGCTTCAGTTTCATCATTCGGAATACCCATTCTGGTCTTTCCAACATATTGAATCATTTTGAAGATGAATTTCTCAAAAGTTCGACGTTTGCCCTTGCCCCACCGTGTAAGTTGACAGACGGGAATATTGTTTTTAACACTTTAAGGGTCGGATCAGAAGTCGCTTTTATGCAGCCATGTAACACAAAAACACTTTTCATGTTAAGTACGTACTTGAATTGGTATGTAAGCAAAAAGTACGATGGTTTTTTCAGAATTATTTTAAGTAAAAAGCTCCCATTTTCATTTCTAAATTCGTTTCAGTTGTGTATTTTGCCGAAGTAACAATTTCTAGAAGAAAACATAATTTTTTATTTTTTTCAACAGAAAACGTAGAACGTTTGAACATGTTTTAATGTTCCTTGAATGAAAAGTCGAATGCTACCTACATTAACACGAACTAAATATGGAGTATTTTTGCAAATCTTTCAACTGGTTTTAATTCGATTGATAAAATACCAATCCGTGTCACATCTAGGCGTCATTTTTACCACGTGCAATTAAGCAAGAAAAAACACATCAAGGTTGCATATTGCCCCCACGTGCATAAGAAACATAGGTACTTGGTTGAGAAACAGGCACCTGATTGTTAAATTTTTCCAACGATCAATGAACTCAATCCACTTGCGACGACGTTTGCTTGACCATAGAGACGAAAAACAAACCCCTCAATTAAAGAAAATCTCTAAAAATTGATGCCATGACTTTTCAATTTCAGATTTTGGCAAAAAAAAATTTATATGTTTTATTCGATCGGCAAAATGTCAATCTGGGTCTCATCTAGGCGTCATTCATAACCATGTGCTGTACAAATGAGCTAGGAATCAAGTAGAAAAAAAATCACATCAAGGCTTCATATCGCCACCCCTTGCATTGAAATTAGGCTTGGTTGAGAAATACGCGCCAAAATATTCCCACTGATCAGTATGCTATGCAATGGTTACTATCCTTTTGCGACGTTGGCTTGCGACGCCTAGACCTTGTAAACGAAAAACAAACCGCCCAAAGGAAGAAAAAATCTCGAGAAAATGGATGTCATGACTTTAATTTGTTTCGAAAAACTACAAATTTTGTATGAAAGCCCCCTTCCCTTACGTCGGATGG